>NC_079198.1:82620368-82730368 GCF_029499605.1 Hyla sarda
TGTACAGTATGCATGCGGCCATTAAGTGAAAACACTAAAGAGAAGGGGAATCCCCATCTATAACGTATGCCTTCTTTTTGTAGTGCTAAAGTAACAGGACGGAAGTCTCTGCGCCTAGCTAGGGTGGACGGAGATAGGTCTGAGTAAATGCGGACAGAGGAGGGGACCCCAGGGAGCTCAGATACATTTCTAACCGCCTGAAGAAGCACATCTCTCACCTCAGGGTAATGCAATTTCAAGATCACGTCCCTCGGCAGTTCAGGGTTCTTAGGCCTAATCAGGGCCCTTATGGATGCGATCAAACCGTAGAAGTTCGGGTTCCAACTGCGGCACCAGTTCAAAGAACAGAGAGGTAATCCCTTTGGAGAACTCGGTCACCTCTTCAGGTAAGCCACGTATCCGGAGGTTGGCTCGTCGGGACCGATTTTCCAGATCCCTGAGTTTCAGCTCGAGCGTCTGTAACTGTGCAGCACGGTCCTCCAACTCCCGTCTGTCCGTGTCTATGGCACCGGCCAGGTCATCGATGCGCGCCTCAGAGTCCGCCACTCTTTATCCCAACTCCTTTAACTGTGAGGAGAGGTCCGAGACTTCCTTGGAGAGTTCTGTCTGGAACAACGGTTTTATGTTCTGGAACATTGCGGCTGGAGATAAGTCCATCTGCTCCGGTGGTTCCTCCTCTGAATGGTTGCTCTCAGTGCGAAGGAGCCCTATTCGGGCGCTTAGGAAGGCTTTGTAGCAGCGATCAGCACGGAGCTCACACTACATGCGTCCTCTCGCATGAGCTGCGCCCCCAAAGTATGTTTTTTTTAAAAGAAATCTTACCACGTGGAAAAAGTGATTTGACCTACAATCACAATGTGTTTTATGAACATCTGAAGTGGTTAGGCTGTATTCACATGTTAAATTTCTACTGTGTTATTTCTGTGATTTTCTAGAAGTAAAAATGACAGGTTTTCCATGATTTGTGCAACTTGAGTGTAGCAAAAGTGTAGCAAAAATGCAGCGTGTGGACACAGTTTCAGGGGAGGTGTAAAACTACTTTATATCCCGATTCCATAGAGACAGCAGCACTAGCAATATATACACTGCTAAAGGGAACACTTAAACAACACAATGTAACTTAAGTCAATCACACTTCTGGGAAATCACATTGTCCACTCAGGAAGCAACACTGATTGACAATCAATTTCACATGCTGTTGTGCAAATGGAACAGACAACGGGTGGAAATTATAGGCAATTAGCAAGATATCCCAAATAAAGTAGTGGTTCTGAAGGTGGTGGCCAAAGACCACTTCTCAGTTGCTATGCTTCCTGGCTGATGTTTTGGTCACTTTCGAATGATGGTGGTGCTTTCACTCTAGTGGTAGCATGAGATGGAGTCTACAACCCACACAAGTGGCTCAGGAAGTGCAGCTCATCCAGGATGGCACATCAATGTGAACTGTGGCAAGAAGCTTTGCTGTGTCTGTCAGTGTAGTGTCCAGAGCATGGAGACGCTACCAGGATACTGGCCAGTACATCAGGAGATGTGGACGAGGCTGTAGGAGGGCAACAACCCAGCAGCGGGACCGCTACCTCGGTCTTTGTGCAAAGAGGAGCACTGTCAGAGCACTGCAAAATGACCTCCAGCAGGCCACAAATGTGCATGTGTCCACTCAAACGGTCAGAAACTGACTCTATGAGGGTGGTATGAGGGTCCGATGTCCACAGGTGGGGGTTGTGCTTATAGCCCAACACAGTGCAGGACGTTTGGCATTTGCCAGAGAACACCAAGATTGGCAAATTACGCCACTGGCGCCCTGTGATCTTCACAGATGAAAGCAGGTTCACACTGAGCACATGTGACAGACGTGACAGAGTCTGGAGAAGTCGTGGAGAACGTTCTGCTGACTGCAACATCCTCCAGCATGACCAGTTTGGCGGTGGGTCAGTAATGGTGTGGGGTGGCATTTTTTTGGGGGGGCCGCACAGCCCTCCATGTGCTTGCCAGAGGTAGCGTGACTGCCATTAGCTACCAAGAAGAGATCCTCAGACCCCTTGTGAGACCATATGCTTGTGCGATTGACCCTGGGTTCCTCCTAATGCAAGTCAATGCTAGACCACATCTGGTACTTCATGTCTCACTCCATCCACCAAAGCCACGTTGCACCACAGACTGTCCAGGAGTTGGCGGATGCTTTAGTCCAGGCCTTGGAGGACATCCCTCAGGAGACCATCCGCCACCTCATCTGGAGCATGCCCAAGCGTTGTAGGGAGGTCATACGGGCACGTGGAGGCCACACACACTACTGAGCCTCATTTTGACTTGTTTTAAGGACATTACATCAAAGTTGGATCAGCCTGTAGTGGGGTTTTACACTTTGATTTTGAGTGTGACTCCATATCCAGACCTCCATGGGTTGATACATTTAATTTCCATTGATAAATTTTTGTGATTTTGTTGTCAACACATTCAACTATGTAAAGACGAAAGTATTTCATACGATTTGTTCACTCATTCAGATCTAAGATGTGTTATCTTAGTGTTCCCGTTATTTTTTTGAGCAGTGTAGATAAAACTGCGAAGGGAGGTGTCTGCCAAGAAGGATCTGATAGGTGATCATGTCATCTTGTAGTTTACAGGAGGTTAGCTGACCCAGGACACATTAAATACTGTGATTTTCTATGGGTCAGGCTGGTGATCACATGACCAAGTTACAGTAATGAAACACATAGATGCAGCTGTGCTGGAACAAAACAGGTTTCACTGTAGGAATAGTAATGGTGTGTTTGTGCCGAGTAGGTAGCAGAGCACTACATATACCCCTGATCATATGGTTAGGGCAACAGGGTTTTAAGAGTTCACTTCAACCTATATTAACTTTGCTTTTGCCACTGGCTCCCCAGACGCAGCTAATCTTGTTAACATGAAAAAGAATGATTTTTTAATATCCCTCTGGTGCATGTGCACTTATAATAGATGTTGCCGTTCCCTGTGTGTGGAAACAGCAGCACATTTCTGAGAGGATCCCTGCGGTGAAGCTAAAAATACAGGATATTACACATTGTTTTTACAGCTCTCAGTGGTTCGGCTGAGATTTTCTGAAGCTGAACTATCACGACTCCTCAAGTGATTGTTCATCGTTGCAACATTAATGTACCTATCATAACCTCCCCCTCGCCTAGGCTGGAACATGTGCGTGTAATAAAATGCTTTACTAACACAAGCACATTTCATGGCATGTGCCACCATTAAGTATTACCTACGCTGGAAATATTTCTGCACAAGAAATTAGCATTTATTTTTATTAAAAGCCCTTTGTGAACTGGACCATATTTACCTCATTGGCAAACCATGCATATGCTGAGGAGGGGAGCACATTGTTGGAAATATAGAATAGGATCTGATGTCTGAATATGCAGGCCTCAGCACAAGCAGCATGTTCCAGGACAGGCCCTTTCTCCAATAAACCAATGTTGGCTAATAGAATCAATCAAAGAAAACAGTCATATTTATCCACTCTATAAATTAAGTGACTGCTACCCCCCGACCTGCTCACACTGACTGACAGCCATGTGTACACGTAGCCTACCATTCATTGCAGACTAGGAGGAGGCAACAAAGAGGCAAGATGAATGCCTTTTTTTCCCTGGTATTCTTTCATGGGTACATATTTACTAACAACCATATTATTATTATTAATGTAAAGATTCTTCAGCAAGAAAGAACATCTGGCACTCCCTTCCCAATAAGACACTGTGCACACTTATGGAGGGGTAAGCTGCAGGGTAATATTATTACTAATAAAAGGAGGATTTGAGGGGGTTTGACTGATGGGAGCCCCAACCGTCATAAGTACGGAAGTCTATTGCCCCTTAACTGAATGAAGTGGTAGTGCGCATGCTTGGCCACTGCTCCATTCACTGTCAATTGGACTTCCAAAAATTAACACCCTTTGACAATGTTTGGAAGTCCCATTATGAGTGACTTGAGCAATGGTAGAGAATATGCACTGCCGCTCCATTCACTCAAGGGGCAAGTGACCTCCATTATCATTTTCAGCAGGGCTCTCGGTCGTCAAAGCCCCACAGATCATCTAATTATTCCCTACCCTGTAGATAGGGGATAACTTCTACTATTGAGACCTGAGGAATTATTCCACACACTGATCTACATATGCTATTCAAGGGTGAAGTTTGTCTTCCTCTTTATAAATGGTGGTTTGGAATTATAAGGCAAGCATTTCACAGAGATATTAGGTTGTTCAATGTAACATTGCGTACAACTGTTTCCCTGTGGGGGGAAAAAGTCACCATTGTCACAGTCGCAGATACAAAATCCATAAACAATTTTTTAATTATGGAGGTTATGGGGATACTCTTGTTAACACTGTTATGCTGGTCATGTTGCTGCTATATGTTCTCATTTATGTTTCTGAATTTATGCACACACTCAAGAAAATATTTGGCACCTCTAGCTCATCACCCTCATCGTAAGTGGTCGTATCACAGTCATTTCTTGAGGTTTCTTGTAGATCCTTTCCCGTTCACCTTTCTCATATACCTAATCTGCATACCTAACATTTCCTCATTATAGTTCCACTTTCATGTTTACTATCTATTTCCTAGTCAATTGATCTCCTTCTAAGTTCCAGTGTGAGAGTAAATACTAAGTAAGACTGTTATGGGAATGGAGAAGTGACATCTATACAACTCTACAGCCACTAGCAGAACACTAGATGGGAAAATGGAACATAAGAATCATCAAGTCCATCTGACTGCTCAAGAATGAGTAAAAGAGGACTAATGATACGACTAAGGTTTCTCAGCCAGTGTCATGTGTCACAGGATGGCAGAATGGTGAGATGGATCTTGTATGAACACTACAAAAGAGGTCAAACCAGCAAGTTACCATGACATTAAGAGTAGAAAGGCTGGACTGGTACAATAACTTGACCCTTTGGGTGAAAGGCCAAAAAATACCACCTCTCCCCAACCAAACTAGATATTCTATTCGAAAACTGAAAGGGTCAAACCTCTACAATATTAGTTCTCAAAAATATTTTATAAAATGGTTTCTACCAAATGTGTTGGTAACAAAACACAAGAGGAGACCAGGCATTTCTCACCTTGCATTTAAACCCTCTTAAATTCAACAGGATAGATATTTACCGTTGGGGTGTTCACAGCCTCCTCCTCTAGGAATGTGGTATCAGCCTGGCAGCTGGTTTGAGGATAAGAGAAGGGCTCCACCGCTGAGGTTTCTGGTAGAACTGGTGTCCTCATCATCAGCACATTTTGAGACAAGAGGTTCACAGGAGACACCACCGTACTTGTCTATATAAACATTAACCAAAATGGACATATTTAGTATTTATTTTCTACTAGTATCAATATAAATTGAGGTGACATACCAACATTATGAATAAAAAAAAGCTGCTGACCCAGATAACTCTAGAATCATACTGTCACTTTAAATTCTACTAAAATAACAGTTTTGGAACAAAATATACTAAATTTACTGTAACCACATGATATAACTGATTTGTAGCTGTTCTTTGTTTTCTACAAGCTTCATGCTGTAAAGCAGACAACATCCTACCAGCGGGATTGCTAAGGAGAGAGCTACATAGCAAAAAAGGTCTAAGGTCTTGTCAAATTATTTGGAAGACAGACCAGGCATAAGCATGCTGGTTGTAATTTCCTTACAACCCATATGGTCCAAATGTATTATAAAGAATTACAAAATATAGTGTAATTACATCTAGAACAATACTAAGTCTGTTACCACAAATGCAGAAATAAATTATTATAACAAGCTAATACAGTATAGAAATAGTTCAAACTGGTAAAATTCTTTATGGTTATGGTCCCCTAAACAGTTAATATTCACTATAATTGTAACCCTAATAGGTCCCCAAAAATTGTGCCAATACATTTCTTAACACTGTATATCTTCATATTGCTTGGAGCTCTGAATGTAAATAATGTGTGCAAAATGTTTGTGCCCTCAAATGGCAGCTACGGATAGCCAGGCTTTTATATAGTTGTTTAACTATATGTCACAAAAACAAAGCTCCGAGCACGTAACTGTACGCATTTTGGTGCGGTGTTGTTGCTGCTTACAGAAGCAGGAGCTTTTGTTTGTTCCGGACTCCCTGTTCCTGCGCATTAGTGAGTGGCAATATACCATATACCTATCAGCTGTAGATATGACATGGCAAGTACATTCCGTTACTGAATATATCCATACCCATTACATGCAACATTTGCTGGTAAACAGGAATAGCTTTGACTCATATAACTAAAGGTCAAGTATTTAAATTTATATTAAGTCAGTCATGCCATGAAATAATCAGCAGAATGTGTGAAATTCAGCATCTGCCGTGTTAAATCAACTATACATCCATTTATACTCCAGATTTAACATGGCTGAATTTTTTCAGGAGTTTTATTTAAAAAATGTACCAGTTAATTTAATACATTCTATAAAGTTCCTCAGTCTTTATGATTGATTTGCAACCCTAAGAATCCATCAAGGACATGGGCAAAGTTACCAAAACAGGAGAAAAACGGTCTCCGTGTTTGTATGCCAGGCCCCATTCACATCACGTTTTGGGATATGTTGCCAGTATATGTCATGATTGTTTCCCTTAGGCCAGTTCTGATAAATCGCCCCCATTGTTCTCAGAGTCTGAGAGGTACAGCATGACACAATAATGCATATAATACCAAATACAGTTTTTCATCATACTGTCCCCTTGGATCCTGTCAATCAATTTTGCCCAATGTGTTCATTTAACATAACAGTAAATAAAAATTCCTATAATACAGCGTTGGGAAAAAGTTCAAATAATATTAATATGGAATTAATAATGGAACCAGACAACAAACTTAAATGCCATTGACTTGCAGGAGTGATTGGAAAAGGATTGCTGGTGTTGGTGTTTAGCAATAAATCTACTTTTAACCCCTGTGGGAAGATCAATCGCCATGATGTTAGAATTTTGGGCTCAGAAAAACCATGTACACTTGTGGAGCAGATGAGGGACTCACCCAAAGTAAATGTGTCACATGCAATGAGCAGGCAAAAAGTTTACAGAGTCCATTCTTTTCTGCCAAGGATACCATCACTGGCCACTCCTACCTGGATGCGTTAGGCCATGTTTGCCATTTTTGTGGCGGAAACATCTGCAGCGGAAATCCTAAATTTGGCCTCCTCCTTTGAGCTTGAAAACCCACTTATGTATAAGGAGGCTGCACATTTACAAGCTGCCCTCTGTGGAATGCTGTGTGAACATGGCCTTAAAGGAATAGCTTAAGCCACAGACTATGGGCCTCATTTACTAAGCTGAAACCGACCAGTTTTTGTCTGGTTATTATGTCTGAGACATGTTTGCGCCAGTGTGCGCCTGAAAAATCCGGCAAACCAAAAAAGGGGCGTGGTTTGACGTAAAAGAGGGTGTGACTGACCAAAAGGGGCGTGGTTTCACAACCCAACCGATTTACGAGGCCCTATGTTTGCAAGATCTTCTGCTATCAGCTGGATGGTGCACTTCCACATTTTCAATTGGATATTCGCAAATGTAGGAATTAAACTCTCAAACATTGGATTTTCTGGGCCAGAAACAACAGTTCACCAATGTTAGCTTGTCTCTACAATCGCAGATCTAATACCCTGCAACTTCCGTGGGGCTACATCACCCCCCACCACCACCACATAATCCGAGGATATGCTGGCACCTGTCTGGACAGCACTGAATTGCCATCCAGACATCTGCTGTGTCACCAATAGAAGCCACTTTGAACATTTGAAGTGTATAAATTAAACTTAGATCAATAGTGTATTTTTATGTTAAAGGGGTTCTCCACTGCCCCAGCGTTCTGAAATTTTTCACTAATCTCCAAAGAAAAAGATTACCAGCACTAACGTAATAACATATTCATTGTATTGAGAGCTGCAAATGATCACAGACTCAGGTGTGTATGTGTAGCAATGGCAGGTGGCACTAGACACCAAAAAACACAGCATATATATAACACAAAAGGGAAGAAAGCGGAGCACTCACCGTTCCAATAGCCGACTGGCAAACAAGGTCTCTTAGTCCATAGACTGCATCGGTCCATGCAGGGAGGCAGCAGATGGATCCGCGGGGAGTCCAGAGGTGGACCGATGCGGTCTATGGACTAAGAGACCTTGGTTGCCGGTTGGCTATTGGAACGGTGAGTGCTCTGCTTTCTTCCCTTTTGTGTTATATACATGTTCTGAAATTTTTGGTCCGAACGCTGGGTGTGGGGGTCGTGATGTCACGCCCATGCCCCTTGTGACGTCACACCATGCCCCCTCAATGCAAGTCTATGGGAGGAATTCACGACCCTCCGCAGCCCGCACGCAGCATTCTGAACAAAATGTTCCGAACACTGAGGGAGTGGAGTATCCCTTTAATAAATTTGTGTTATGTTCTCTCGGTTATGAATACTGAGGCTATAATCATCCTGTATAAAACAGACAAGGACTATGAATTTATGAAACACTCCACTTTCATCAATAGTCATATTGCATTATTTCTCAAAATATGGCACAGTAGCTCAGTGATAGGTCTGGTCTGTTGTTTCTCTGTGTCGGCTCCTCAGTACAGTATATCATTATGAGAAATATATTACATTAAACGCCAATATGGGACCACACTCCTTTGTAATGACAAAGGAGAGAAATGACAGACTTGTCAGCAGTTGTCCCATCATAAACAAGGCACAAATAATAGCCTACAGTATATTTACTCTATTCTATGTCATGTAGCACATTGATATAGGCTCTCAATGATGTTCTGTGTTGCAGAAGATATTTTGTAATGATACATAAATACATAATTATTATTACAAAAGATTTCCTGGCAAAGAAAAAATGCTAAACAATTAAAATGTTACGTCAATAAATAGCAATCGTTCCCTAAAGAAGAGACAGTGCTATCTGTCAGTGACCTTCACCAAGGTCATAATACCTCTGCACACAAAAACAGTGATAAGACGAAAATATTTCATGAATGGCTTAGAAAGTACAATAGGAACAGAAGCTCCTACGTAACCCTATTGTTTGGCGACAGGACGACAAGAAAGAACTTGTTATGCAAATAGCTGAGTATATCCCGGTGCTGGCAGTCACATGGCATCCTGCAGTGACAGCCTGTTTCTTGGGCTACTTCTTTCTATTTGAGAGCGATGTTTTGTTCAGGATGCTATGCAACCAGCACGTTATCTGTTATATCACAGTGATTATGGGTATTGACAGGGCATTAACTCCTGTTGGCATGGTTAATAGGCCATGCAGCCTTGCGTATTAGCTGGGAATGCAGATTATTACCAAGCCACGTCTAATTTATGCCCCAAAATAACCAGCCGATAATAGTGAGCAACTAATTATGGGAAATATTTATGCAATTTTCATTGAAATCAGGAAAAGGGACATATTGGGTTATATCGCAAGATGGGAATTTCAGAAACACTAATATGTTGGCTACAGGCTCTGTTCACACCTATATGCCAATATATACATGAACTAATGGCTGAATGTGTGCCATTCAGTTATATACATCTGCCACTGAATCTCTGTGTAAAAACATAAAGGCCCCAGATTTATCAAACTGTGTGAGAGAAAAAGTGGAGGGACTTTTCCACAGCGACCAATCACAGCTCAGCTACCGAGCTGAGGTAAAGTGAAAGCTGAGCTGTGATTGGTTGTTGTGGGAAATCACTCCACCTTTTTCTCACACACAGTTTGATAAATCTGGGCCTATATATTCCGCATTTATTTCTCTGATGTCTTTGTATTGAAAAACAATATGAGCCACTTTCTCTTTAAGGCTACTACTGAAGGCTATACATAACAATAATGCTGTAACATTCTGTGGGATATCACAGTCAGTACTGCTAAATGCATTATCTGTGGTGCAGTCGGTTGCAGTGTCACTTCTTAAAGGGGTACTCCAGTGGGGAAAAAAAAAATTCTAATCAACTGGTGCCAGAAAGTTAAAAAGATATGTAAATTACTTATTTTTAAAAATCTTAATCCTTCCAGTACTTATCAGATGCTGTATGCTCCAGAGGAATTCTCCACGAGCGATTGACCTTCACCTTTGACAATACCTCCATTTAGTAATAACCACACATATAAATACCCTGTCTGTTTTTAAGTTTGTATGTACCTTGCCAATCTGAAGAAGGGGTGTGTGACCCTGAAAGACGTTATAGCACTTCCGTGACCTGGTCGTGCTGTTCCAATAGATATCTGAGCACCTGTTGCTAAGGCCTTTTTTTCTACTTCCATATCTCACTATTCTGATCTAGCCACACCATATTCATGGGCTACATCTAAAGGAGACTTTTGTTAGCAAAAACAAGCATCCCATCGTATCCAGTGATGTACAGATAGTACCAATAGATGAAAAGCATGGTGAATGCAAGTAAACATTGAAGAGGCAGCGGCACTTGCATGAGCCCCAAAGCGCTTTCTAACAACCAACTGTCAGGGAGTCCAACCTCAACAATCTAATATTTATGGCCTATCCAAAGGCTTTCAATATTAGGGATTTAGGGAACAGAGGGATTTAGGGAAATTTCATATCTCGTAATTCAATACTTCCAAAAATTATACATTAGTCATCTGCCCACAGGAATAGATGATAAATATTTGATCATTGGGGGTTGCACAAGGGCCCTCACCATTACTAGAGTTGAGGCCCCTGTTGCTACACACTTGCACATACATGGTAAGGAGGAGGCTAAATGCTCCCGTCCATGCCGCATACCTGTCAGGCGCTTCAGATGACTGACCGTGTTTGTCTATGGAGCGCCGGAGGCATCGCCGGACAGAACTGAAAGCATATTGCAAGCATCGGCTTTTGCCTACGGTGCTCCATCTCAGCTGATTGTGGGAGTGATTTTGGGAGGGATCCTCACTGTACAGAAAGTACAGTTGAAGTTTATAGGACTGGTACTACACAACCAGGGTGCATGCTGCTGTTGCAAAACTACAACTTCCTGCAGTTCCTAGAGCGCATGCTGGGAGTTCTAGTGCTGAAGGCACACTGTCTAATGCTAGAGGCACCCTGGTTTGAGCATTTACAGTTTTTTTTCTCCAGGTTTTGTACCACTAGCCCACCAGGATTGACTATGCCTACCTTTCCCCATGGCTTTATTTTCAAGGTAGGCATTGTCAATCCTGGTGGGCTAGTGGTACAAAACTTGAAAAACAAAAAACAAAACTGTGATTGCTCAAACTGATGGCAACTGATGGTTTTGACTGATGACAATTTATGCACTTTTGAGCATAGGTGGTGCCATCAGTTGTGAACAGTTGTAAACTGAGCCTGAGACAACTGACATATATAAACCTAGCCTAAGACAGAATATTTACCAGATGCCACATTTATTTATTATATGTATAGATTATTCTTTAGCCTCCATGTCTTGCGTTATCAGACAATATCTGATCTGTTCAGTAAAGCAAACTCTGGCCTCCCCATTAGCCACAACTCTAACCTTAGTCTTAAGAGAGCCTTTCATACACTTTGCGGGTTCCATGAGACTTTTAGCCTTTTCTTAGTAATGTTTTTTTAAATAACGCCAATGGCATGTTAGCCAATTCTAAAGACAAGGCATTTAGAGTCTATTCACACGTACAGTATTCTGCGCTGATTTGATGTGCAGGATTACAAGCTGTGTTCAGTCAATCAGTTTACACTGAAATCTGCAGAAGAAAATCCTGTGCATAAAATCTGCACAGAATACTGTATGTGTGAATAGACCCTTAAAGTGTCAAGAAGAAAGATGGCCTCACAGAAACTTTAGCAATAAACTCCTGACTCAGTGCTGTTCTAACAGTTCTGGATTGGAGACATTAATTCCACTTACATTTATAATGGACAAGGAAACAAACATCCTGCCATCTGGTTCTTATAAGAAAATGACTGGTCTATGAGGTCTACATGTCTTTACATCTTATGTCCCCATCTGCCCTGGCTTCTTCTCACATGGCAGGTAAGGTGAGGTTGTACCCAATCTTGGCCTTACGTCATTCAGCACATGTGATACTCTGGCCCACAGCCCAGAAAAACCTTTCAATGACCACACCTGGATCATCAGTTCCAAGACCCACAAGCTGTTTCCCGCCTGAGCCTGCCCAATAAAAGATGACAGGAGAACATTCATTTCTGAGGTGCGGAAATCAAACCAACCATAACAAACGGCCGTCCTGAGACGGCATACTGCGAAAACAATCGAAGGTCTTACATTGCTGATCTACAGCTTTGGAGAATGTCAGTGTGGACCGCCTTCATGACAATGTCATATGTTTCATCTCTGACACAGGGTATTTTATTAAAGCCGGATATATCATTTGTCAGACCACGTTTACGTCATAATGCTCCCTATAGCAATGTGCATGGCTGAATGTATGGCAGATATGTCTGCACTGTGGAGACATCAGTATAAAGGTAAATATATATATATATATTAGGTCATCCTCCCTAAAGAATACAGGACAAGCACTGAATTCATATACGGGAATGCATAGAAAGCCAGCATTCTTCTTAGCGGTGTGGTATTCCAGCAGTACCGTGACACATCAGAGCCATTGTCAGCCTTTACGGAGTGAAGTCAATAATACGATAAATCTGTCAGTCTGAGTTATAATTATAATAGTTTCCATCACGCCCCACCCCTTAATAACAATGTACAGGATTGTTCCTTTAACATTACCCAACAGGCAGACATTACATAACCAGAACAGGTATTAGCTTTATTCCATTTCAAGTGAACAGGACAATAATGCTGCTTACCACAAATATCTGACCACAATTACTACATATGAACATTTTGCTGATTTGAAACAATAAGCTGCCCCATAAATAGAGGTTGATGTTTTGTGCATGGCTAGTTAAGATATTTTTAAGAAGTATAAAAGGCATGTTAACTGCATTATAATAAAATGAAAGTAGAACTGTACAAACGAGGTAAAAAAAAATATAAAAAAATTATATATATCTATATATAGCTGCCTACTGTTTTATTGCGATAGCTGCCTACTGTTTTATTGTCCTCAAAGTTTACAAGGTAAGCGCTGCACTGGTGGGGTTATCACCCGACTGACTGCATTATATTTTGGTCCTAAATGTAACAGCACTGAATTTTCAAATAAAGCACAAAAACAAAAAATAAAATAAAAATATGGTATATATGCATAATAACACATCAGGTTTCCGCTGTAATTTTAAAGAAGTCCTTATGAAAATGCATGCAGCAACTCTTCCACTTTAGCACCAGTTTTCATAAATCGACATAACTTTCCTGCCTTTTAAACAGTTTTTTCAGTAAATCAGACATCCCCCTGAAGAACAAAAACATGGTTACCTTGGCAACTGTTTGTTCTGCAACAGTACTTGGTCGCCGTTGTCGCGCGTCGATCCTGGCCTCCACAGGAAAGCTACTTCTGTGAGATTTTAGTCTCTCCACCAGGAGGTAATATATGGCAGCAAAGTGATTGTAACTACGGTCCTGTAAAGACTGCAAGTAAACATGCAATGACATTAGGAGATAAACTTTAAATTCCAGTCCACTAGTTCTTACATATAAAAGCACCAATGAAGGGTTTTTATTTTCTTACAGCCGATTTGTACACAGTGAATGTGCCTTGTAAAGATAGATGGACCCACAATTACCAAAGTGCACGTTAATGAAAAATAAAATCTTCATAGCGGTTCTAGATCCTCATGGGCAGTACCTTTGTGCAGCTTTTCGGTTAATGCTCAGCCATGTGTGCTGCAGACCTATTCTTCTATCTTACTTATTAACAGAAAGTCTTTACCATGTCTCTAGTTTCTACACCAATGCTCTCTTACACTTGTCACTCTTCCTCCCTCCCAACTCCCTTATCAGCTGATTCTTACACACTCTTTAAATTATAGAAGAGGATGCTATAATAGCAGGACTTTATTAACTCCTTAAGGACGTAGGGCATACCTGTACGCCCTACGCCCGGTCCCGGTGTTTAAAACGGGGTCACGCCGTGACCCCGCATCACACCGGGTCGGTCCCGGCTGCTAATCATAGCCAGGACCCTGGGCTAACAGCGCGCGGCATTGATCGTTGTGCCGCGAGCTGTTAACCCTTCAGACGCGGTGATCAAAGTTGACCGCCGTGTCTGAAAGCGAAAGTAAACGCTTCCCGGCAGCTCAGTCGGGCTGATCAGGACATCGCGATAAAATCGCGATGTTCCGATCAGCTGGGACGCAGGTGGAGGTCTCCTTACCTGTCTCCGCGGCGTCTGATCGTCGATTGATTGCTCCAAGCCTGAGCTAGAGGCTTGAGCAATCAAGTCCCTATCTGACTGATCCATGCAAAGCTATAGCTTTGCAGGGATCAGCATAGGAGATCAGTGTGTGCAGTGCTATAGCTCCCTATGGGAGCTATAGCACTGCAAAAAAAAAAGTGAAAAAAAAAGTTAACAAAGGTCATTTAACCCCTTCCCAAATAAAAGTTTGAATCACCCCCCTTTTCCCATAAAAAAAACTGTGTAAATAAACATATATACATAACATTATCGCCGCGTGCGAAAATGTCCGAACTATAAAAAATATCATTCATTAAATCGCATGGTCAATGGCGTGCGCACAAAAAAAAATCCTAAGTCCAAAATAGTGTATTTTTGGTCACTTTTTATATCATGAAAAAATGGCTAAAAAGCGATCAAAAAGTCCGATCAATACAAAAATGGTACCAATAAAAACTTCAGAACACGGCGCAAAAAATGAGTCCTCATACCGGCCCGTCCGCGGAAAAATTTAAAAGTTAAAGGGGTTAGAAGATGAGAATTTTTAACATAGTTTTTCCTGCATGTAGTTATGATTTGTTTCCGAAATACGACAATATCCAACCTATATAAGTAGGGTATCATTTTAACCATATGGACCTACAGAATAAAGATAAGGCATTATTTTTACCGAAAAATGCACTGCGTAGAAACGGAAGCCCCCAAAAGTTACAAAATGACATTTTTTCTTCAATTTTGTAGCACAATGAATTTTTTTTCCGTTTTGCCGTGGATTTTTGGGTTAAATGACTAATGTCACTGCAAAGTAGAATTGGTGGTGCAAAAAATAAGCCATCATATGGAATTGTATGTGCAAAATTGAAAGCGTTATGATTTTTAGAAGGTGATGAGGAAAAAATGAAAATACAAAAACGGAAAAACCCTGCGTCCTTAAGGGGTTAAAGAGGTTATCCGACATTCTGCAAAAGTTCATATCCTGCTGGGGCAGGGAAAAAATAGAACAAAAACCAATACTTATCTAGCCTTGGTAGCTCGCGTTTAGCTCTGTCTGATCCCCTTATCTTCCGTTTTCCTGCTTCTGAGATGAGCACTTGTTGCAGAGCCTGTCTGCTCAGCCGATGACCAGTTGAGACAGGACACCACGGTGGCCACTAATTGTCTGAGGCGGCAGGTCCTACTCCAACCACTCGTCTCGGAAGCAGAAAGAAGACAGAACATAGGAGGACTGGACTGGAGTGTCGAGGGACTGGAGCTAGGCAATGTTTTTCTGGTATTACCCCCATCAGGATATGAATTCTTGCAAAATGTCGGGTAACCCCTTCAACTAGCATGTTCACTCCACAGACACACAAGCAACATGTAATTTACTCTTTTGGGTAAGAAACAAAGTAATTCAAGTCTCTTTTTGTTCTCCATTGTACTAAAATAAGTTGTAAAGCCCACATGTGAATGTAACCACCAAACAGCATAAAACACTATTTTCTAAATTGTAGAAATGTGAAATTACACACTAAAGCCCTAAAGGCTGTTAAACGGAATGTTCCAAGGACATAAACAAAATACAGTGACCCAGTCAATGATACACGTTTGGACACACCTTCTCATTCAGAATTTTCTTTATTTTCATGACTATGACAATAGTAGATTCACACTGAAGGCATCAAAACTATGAATTAACACATGTGGAATTATATACATAACAAAAAAGTGTGAAAAAACTGAAAATATGTCATATTCTAGGTTCTTCAAAGTAGCCACCTTTTGCTTTGATTGCTGCTTTGCACACTCTTGGCATTCTCTTGTTGAGCTTCAAGAGGTAGTCACCTGAAATGGTTTTCACTTCACAGGTGTGCTGGTGTGGAGGAGGTGTGATGGTGTGGGGGTGCTTTGCTGGTGACACTGTTGGGGATTTATTCAAAATTGAAGGCATACTGAACCAGCATGGCTACCACAGCATCTTGCAGTGGCATGCTATTCCATCCGGTTTGCGTTTCGTGTGACCATCATTTATTTTTCAACAGGACAATAACCCCAAACACACCTCCAGGCTGTGTAATGGCTATTTGACCAAGAAGGAGAGTGATGGGGTGCTGCGCCAGATGACCTGGCCTCCACAGTCACCGGACCTGAACCCAATCGAGAGGGCCAACAAGTGCTAAGCATCTCTGGGAAATCCTTCAAGACTGTTGGAAGACCATTTCAGGTGACTACCTCTTCAAGCTCATCAAGAGAATGCGTGTGCAAAGCAGTAATCAAAAGCAAAAGGTGGCTACTTTGAAGAACCTAGAATATGACATTTTCAGTTGTTTCACACTTTTTTGTTATGTATATAATTCCACATGTGTTAATTCATAGTTTTGATGCCTTCAGTGTGAATCTACAATTTTCATAGTCATGAAAATAAAGAAAACTCTGAATGAGGTGTGTCCAAACTTTTGGTCTGTACTATATATATATATATATATATATATATATATATATATATATATATATATATATATATATATACACACATACATACACTAGTGTCACATTTTACTGCACTCCTGTCTGTGATGAAAAGAAAACATACTGGGAAGGGATTTGTACAAGACGTATCAGCCTAATACTGTAAAATGAGAATGAGTGGACAGAAGGTTCAGTAGTGTGCTTCACTCTCGTAAAAGAAAGCAAAGCAGGTGACTGCATGATTCTCTCGGCTCCAGTGTCTCCCAGCGGCAGTGTGATGCTTTGAGCTTATAGGCGATCAATGCCGTGGCTCATTGCATCACACTGCTGCTCAGCCATTTGTTTAGCAGCTCAATGACGAGCTGACCACGGCTGGACCATGAAGAAGATGGTGGCGGAGGATTGAGGTGAAATATTGGAACACAGAAGGAGCGTATGCTTGTTTATTGTTTTATATGCAGGCAGCCTGGGCATTATACTAAAAAAATGTTGCCCATGAAACTTCTTCTTTAAGTCTAACCACAGGAATTAAATTTTAGCACTTACCTCTATGGTCTTTTGCTGGTCTATCCCTAAGCTGTGCATAAGCCTGAGGACTTGTTCATTGTGTTCCCCAATAGAAGCGTCCTTCTCTTGAGTCTGTGCATAGAGGACAGGTCGATTCACAGGAACCTCTGTCATCATCCATTTGTGCTCCTTAATTTGAGCAATTGAAAGACGTTTTGACGGCTCTAGAACCAACATTCTTCTGATCAAGTGCTCACATTCTATAAAAAAAAAGAAGAAAACATATAAGGATAGATAGACAGCAAATTGTGTAAGAATTGAAAGTTAAACTAGTATTATAAACAACAAAACCTACTAAGAACTGAAACCACACAAGAGGACCAAGTAGTAAAATGTATATACTTTATTAGTTAACTAACTGAGTACCCGGCATGGCCCGGTTTTTCCTTCCTCATCCTTGTTGGGGAGGAAAATCAACAACGGAGGAAGCTTTTGACTTCATATCCCATCCCCATATATTGTTGTCCTATCCCAACCCCATATCCCGTCCCCATATCCCGCCCTCATATCTTGACCTCATCTCCTGTCCTCATATGCCAACCTCCTATCCCGACCTCATATCCCATCCTATCTCGACCTCCTATCCTGTCCTCATATCTCGACCTCATATCCCGAGCTCCTATCCCGTCCTCCTATCTTGACCTCATATCCCATCCTCATATCCTGACCTCATATCTCGACCTCATTTCCCGTCTTCATATCCCGACCTCCTATCCCGACCTCCTATCTCAACCTCATATCCTGTCCTCATATCTCGACATCATATCCCGATCTTATATCCTGACCTCCTATCTCTACCTCATATACTGTCCTCATATCCTGACCTCATATCTCGACCTCTTATCCCGACCTCTTATCCTGACCTCCTATCCCGGCCTCCTATCTTGACTTCATATTCCGTCCTCATATCCCGACCTCATATCCCATCCTCATATCTCAACCTCTTCTCTTTGTGAGATGGGGTGTGGCTTGCCAGACGGATTGACACATTCACCAGAAGATGCAGAGTGGAGCTTGTGGAGTAAGGTACTGAAGTCCCATATACTCGCATCGGACTTGAAACAAAAATCCATCTTTTATGTAAGGGTGTACTTACGGGATAATGAAATATTTTTTTTTGACATATAAGTAATATGTGTACCAGGTATTATTGAAATATCTCCAGCTGTACGGAACTTATGTGGGAACATACATTTACCATTGATTTGCATGGGAATTTAAACAAAAACCCTGACCCTCACATATAAGTAACATGTGATCAAGTATTATCGAAATATCTCCAGCCGTTTGGAAGTTATGCAGTAACATATATTTCCCATAGACTTGTATGGGACTTTAAACAAACACCCCGACCCTGGCAAATGGTGAGTAAGGGTTAAATCACCTATCCTATGTTTGTTGTTGACATATAAGTAACATGTGTGCCAGGTTTCATGTTAATATCTTCAGCCGTTTGGACGTGATGCTGGAACACACACACATACACAAATTGAGTTTTATATATATAGATGGATAATCCAAATATGTTCAAAACCAAAAAAAAGAAAAGATGGGGACCGAAAAAGGGGGGACCTCATATACAGACATAATACAGCTGTATATGTAGAGATAGGTAATTAGAACATTTGTTAGTCTAGTGAGCCAACTACAAAAACCATTAAGAGATGAAAAATTGCAGCATGAGATATGTAACAACCAGTATATTAAATATATAAAAGTGACAAATAACTGCTGCAAAAATGTGTATGAAAGTGCACGTAAGCAAATAATGCATAGAGGAATAATCCACCTAAGTGTAAAAGTAGTAAATAGGTAGTTCAAAGGCCAAGAAGCTAGTACAGAAACCTTATAATAGCAAGTGCATAAGAGCCTCCCGTTCCCCAGTCACCCACCACACCGCCGACGCGTTTCAACCAGCAGGCTTTGTCCAGGAGTGGTGGGCAACTGGGTAAAAACAAATAAATGTAACACAAAACAGTCCTCAGTGACCCACTCAATCTAAAAGCTGAGTATGTGGCGGATAGATGGTCATAATAATGGATGGAGCCAGCTAACCTTAAAATAAAATTTTTAATAATAAAATATGGAGAAAGTGGAATAACATTAATAAAATTATCTCCGCAGGGCCCTTGCGGTCATGTAAAATATAAGCATATATCTCTACAACCACAGCTTATCAGGCAAATAATAAAGTCTGTGCCACCTGTGGAAAAAATACCCCTTATGTCCGTACCACTGAGATTATATTGCTGGTAAGCACATGAAGTGGATTTTTAGCAGTGTATTCCCCCAGTGGAAGCAAAAACATTCCTATAACATCGGTTTCACTGAGCATATACTGATGGTGTGCACATAAACAGATTATCGGCACTGTGTTCCACCTGCAAAGGCAATAGCATTCCTGTAATGTCTGTTTCAAGGACGGGCTCCAATGTTGACACCGATACTCTGTGGGCTGATATGTGGGAGAAAGCTTGATGTTGCTGGCACTATGTGCCACTCACCGCTCCAAGTGGTTCGGTTTAGCTCCTTCCTCTGGTTGTATGTCCTCTCGCTCCAGCTAGCGGCGGCCAGGGATTGTCCGTGCAGCCGTCCTCAATAGCGACCTTTCAGGAGGTCAGCTGAATGCAGATCAGTTGACCTGGTTCGGGGCGCGCGTTCCCTTAAACTTGTAAAGTTCGTAGTCTCTTGTGATAAAGTGCAGGATCTCCATGTGCAGGGGTACATATAGCAGATGTTACCCACTTGCTTGGTGTTCTCTGACCACAGTCTCCTTTCTTGCTGATGTCAGAAACTCCGGACCTGAATGCCGCACTATGGATCGCTCAGAATCGCTTAGTGTGTACAGGGATTATGCCTAGATAGCCACTTTCTCACCAAATAATCACAAAACGCGTTTCGGGGTACAAAAGGGTATAACCAGACCCCTTCTTCAGTGGTGTAACTGGGACAGAACAAGCTTTATTCTTAGACGGGCCAATCATAACATAATAACGGATTATTCCTCTATGCATTATTTGCTTACGTGCACTTTCATACACATTTTTGCAGCAGTTATTTATTGTCACTTTTATATATTTAATATACTGGTTGTTACATCTCATGCTGCAATTTTTTCATTTATTAATATTTTTTGTAGTTGGCTCACTAGACTAACAAATGTTCTAATAACCTATCTCTACATATACAGCTGTATTATGTCTGTTTATGAGGTCCCCACTTCCTCGGTCCCATCTTTTCTTTGTCTATGCCTTTTTAACATATTTGGATAATCCATTAACTAATAAAGTATATACAGTTTACTACTTGGCCCTCTTTTGTGTCATTTCTGTTCTTAGTGGGTTCTGTGAGTTAAATTTTCAGTACCATAGGACCTTATTACCTGTTTTACCATATGTGTATCCTCTATCAGTTTCTGTGGTTAGTATTCTAAATGGTATATGGTAGATGGGGGTGGGGGGGGGGGGGGGGTTGAATTGGGGCCTGAGAGTTTTATATTATGCCTCTGAAGTCAACAGGGACTTTTATCATGAGTGCATTGGTGAACAAATGTCCATCATATCACCAAACTATAGATTTTGTACTTTGTTGCTGCAGAAAAATGCTTCATATGGTCCATGTCATCAATTACTAACGGATTATAAATTGTGTAAAATTGCGATATTTAGGTAATGCCTTTCTTCTAACTGACAGATTACCCTTGGAGTAGATATCAGACAGCATGACAGACAGGCTACATGCTACTACATGCGACAAAGGGTTAAATGTTAGATAGTGCGCCTCCGGGGATCACAGTTTAATGAATCTCCATACGTCACAGCTTTAGCCTGAGGTCTTTGTTTCCACCACAAAGAATCTGGAGAAAGATTATGGCTTTGTTTCCATTATTAATCCTGTCAGTCTTTACTTGTAAACATTCGGACAGGAAGGAGGGAAAGTGGACAGGGATAAGGATGACCTAGAAGCATTTCTGCCTGTTATGTACTATGAGGAGAGAGACTGCTGTAAGATCACAGACACGAATATAAAGTCACGTACACTACTAAACAAAGCAAACAAAAACTTTCCCAATAATGATGAAAACCACCAAGCCACAAGAGTTTGACGTGCAGTCGTAGCAGTGCTGAATACATTATTTATCTCAGTAAGCTCTAAGGTAGCCCTTTGGAAACACATTCTGTTACCAATCAACTCTGCTACATCTGGAAGAACTTCATTAAAGGGGTACTCCGGTGGGAAAACTTTATTTTCAAATCAACTGGTGCCAATTTTGTAAATTACTTCTATTTAAAAATCGTGATCCTTCCAGTGCTTATCAGCTGCTGTATGCTACAGAGGAAGTTGTATTTATTTCCGGAATTCTTTTCTCTCTGACCACAGTGCTCTCTGCTGACACCTTTGTCCATGTCAAGAACTGTCCAGAGCAGCAGAGGTTTGCTATGGGGATTTGCTCCTGCACTTGACAGTTCCTGGAACAGACAGAGGTGTCAGCAGAGAGCCCTGTGGTCAGACAGAAAAGAAATCCAAATAGAAAAGAACTTCCTCTGGAGCATACAGCAGTTGATAAGTACTGGATGGGTTAAGATTTCTAAACAGAAGTAATTTACAAATATAGAAAAACTGTAGAAAAGCCAGCAAGTAAAATATATAATTCTTTATTCACTGAATAAAGAATTATATATTTTACTTCTACTTGCTGGCTTTTCTACATGTCCGGAGGCAGCCATGCAAGCCCCAGGTGAGCTGAGACTTTTTCTATTTTTCTAATTTACAAATCTGTTCAACTTTCTGGCACCAGTTAATCTGAAAATTTTCCCCCCCACTGGAGTACCCCTTTAAACACCTAATGTGAGCTCTGTTCGTGTGGTTGTTACCCCCAAGTTGCCTGTCTCTAAATTATTTCCCTGCGCTTGGATATCGATGACCACTCCCTTTGGAGTTGTAATAAGTGAACTCAATCTGCAGCACTACTACC
This sequence comes from Hyla sarda, assembly GCF_029499605.1. NCBI lineage: Eukaryota > Metazoa > Chordata > Amphibia > Anura > Hylidae > Hyla > Hyla sarda. The sequence goes on from NC_079198.1 coordinate 82,642,666, forward strand.
ACCAACATCTTCATCGTCATATCCATGTCACAGTTGTCCACTTGAATTAATTTTATATTAGGACTTTGCTGCTGGTGCATCTTTTTTTTCAGAATATTAAACTCTTAACATTTGTACATTTTGTTCAATTCTATTGGGTTTCTGGTAGTTTTGGAAGCAAGGAAACATTGAAAACCTGACAAATTCGGCACATTATGAGTCAAAGTGATCCTCAGGATAGGCCATTGTATCCCAAATGGTGCCCTAAGGAAATGGCTAGATAGAGAATGGAATCAGTCACCCCAAGAAGGCAACACTAGGACAGAATAAATAAACCTTTCTGAAATTTGAGGGCTTACATGTGATCGCTGCTTATTAGACAGGGGCTTTACATCCACGCAATGGAAAGTCAGGATATTATTGTGATTCCGTGCGCATTATTACACACAATCCCGGAAGAGAGATTTTGATTGTAAACATAAAGTTAATTAAATGAAATTCAGAAACAAAACACCAAAGTAAAGATGCCTTGTAGATTGATAGAAACGTATGAAGACACAACGGGATCGATCCTGCAGTGTTTTAATTGTCAGGATACATTTCATCTACAGCAATGTCAAGCAGATGTGCCCAGACGGCGATGCCTGAAAGGTTTGTCCACCTGGGAACGTGGTGCTTAAGAGATGGATGATGTGGAGGGGAATCACCTAGATAATAAGACCGTAAGAGCACAGCATTGTGGGTAAAATAACTTAAATGTCCGATATATGTTGGCTTTTTGTGCTTAAAATAAAGAAGTAATATTCAGGATAATAAGATTACTATACAGAACGAGTGATATGTCACATGTTTTACCATCGTTTACGTGTTGCTGGCTGCTTGATTTAACTCTTCGTGTTATAATATACACATTGCAACCTTGCTTTATTTCATTTCAGGGCATATTATTTAAAGGGGTACTCCACCCCTAGACATCTTAAGACACCGGAAGCGCTGGAGGGTCTGGGTCCCAACCACCGGAACGGAAGCCCGTGACGTCACGACTCCACCCCTGTGTGACGTCACGCCCCGTCCCCTCAATGCAAGTCTATGGAAGGGGGCGTGACGACCGTCACACCCCCTCCCATAGACTTACATTGAGGGGACGGGGAGTGACGTCACACGGGGGTGGAGTCGTGAAGTCACGGACTTCCGTTCCGGTGGTCGGGACCAAGACCCTCCAGCGCTTCTGGAGCAGAAACAGGTGGGTGCAACTTGCTATATTGTGGGGGTTCCCAGCGGCGGGACCCCCGCGATCAGACATCTTATCCCCTATCCTTTGGATAGGGGATAAGATGTCTAGGGGTGGAGTACCCCTTTAACCATATATGTCTGTTTAAAAAAAAAAAAAAAAAAAAGTGAATAGTTGGCATGGCTTACTACTTGACCAGAGTTTAGACACATGCATATAGAACATAATTACATATTGTTACATGATGCAATGCATGTTGTGACAACGCATCAAAGAAGGTAAATGAATGTGGGCCTGGACATACATACAGTATGTTCTCTGGAACTCCCTATTGACTTGATCAAGATTTCCTGTAGTTACCTATTCTGCCAAATACAAACTGGTTGCCATAAATTAATTGATGGGTTAATAGGGCAATATGTTACACACATATACATATTATAAAGCTTGTGCCAATATATTTTTATATGTCTTCCAATATAAACCGATCATGCATATATCTACTAAACTAATCTCTAAGGCTATGGCCACACATAACGGGAGACCTGCAGAATTTCTGTACAAAGGTCTGCAGCCAAAAAACAACACCAAATCATGAGGATTTTGGCGCAGATTTTATTTGGATATGAAGGTGGATTTTGAGGGCCTATAACAAGGGGTGATCATTAGCCGAGCAGGCGATATTACCTTATGTATTAGGCCCCACATTCAGCCAACCAACGAGCAATTGTACCACTTTGGTTTATCAGCCAAACATAAAGCCGTGTAATAAGGGATGTGAGTCCAACAATGAGGGAAGGCGCAGGAATAGCCACTGGACTGTTTGTGTGAGCGCAGATCTTATAGATCCGTAATCACAATGGCCTAGATTATGGAAATTCATTGGAAAAGAAACACTTGTGGAGTCTGCTAGGAATCTGCAGCCACAGTGGATTTTGACTTTACTATTGATGTCAATGGGAAAATCTATACAACACAAATTGCTAATTTGCAGCATATCTGACACTATAGCTGCAAACAGCCAATTTTCATGTGGATATTTTGCGCAGCGTGTGGATAAGACTTCTCTGCCACTGTAAATGCTGCACATACCCTACACGTGGCCTCACCCTAAAGCTTATAGAACAGACTAGTATGCAGTAAAGAACAGCTGACCGGGAAATTCAATTCCACAATGGCCGGGGCCTGGAAAGTCATTTTCAATACAGCAATCTATGCAGGTGTGAGATCCTGACAAGTGTTCGACACCCAAGAAATGATCGTCTTAATTTGCAGTAGTTAAGAAGAAGAACAAACATGGAGTCACCTGACACTTCCACCCCGTTTATTCTCCAATACCTGAGTTTTCTTATCCCACGTCTTAGTTCCTGGCAGCCGCCTTCTTATTATGAAGCATGTGAAGATCTTGTCTGGCTTGTAATTATATTGGGCTAGACAAACACTGCTGAATCAAAAGGCTTTAGACAGACACCACGTGTTCTCAACCTCACATTACAGGTTACTGAGGGCTGTGGAGGCCACTTATAAGCATCTTCCCAGAAAGGTGTGGTTTTATTTCTGAGAGACCTGTCTCAAAGGACCTTAATCTACACATACAAGGAAGAATGGAGTAAAACAGAAACTAAAACATGCTGTATTGTCATCTCTTTATGGTCTATGGCAATGAGGAAAGCAAAGCTTCTTTATATGTCATATACAGTGATCCCTCAACTTACAATGGCCTCAACATACAATAGTTTCAACATACAATGGTCTTTTCTGGACCATTGTAAGTTGAAATCAGACTCAACATACAATGCTACGGACAGTCCAGATCTGTGAAACGTGTCAATGGCCGGAAGAACCGACCAATCAGAATGGGCATTTCGCTGGTAAAACACCTGTATTACTGAAGCGTATGCACTGACTGATGTCTGGTAGCGCCCCCTACAGTACAGGGAGGTATTACATGTTCTGTACTCTTTACCTGTACCTGGGTTACCTGCTCCTCTGGACACCAGGTAAGGGCGACTCCATGTTACTTTTTTAGGTCATTGCGTGTACTGTACAGGACCCCGAAGAAGCTCCTGTCCTCTACATAGACCAGTGTTTCCCAAGCAGGGTGCCCCCAGCTGTTGCCAAATTACAACTCCCAGCATGCCCGGACAGCCTTTGGCTGTCCGGGCATGCTGGGAGTTGTAGTTTGGCAAAAGCTGGAGGCTCCCTGCTTGGGAAACACTGACATAGACAGTAATTTACAGCTCCCAGCAGATCTTTATTACTTTTATATGTAAGGATTTGCTTTATCTGTATTAGTTATCTACTTTTTTTTTTTTTATTCTCACTTTTTCCTATTTTTGGATGACATTTTGGTGACTTTAGAACCAATTAACAGGTTTCCATAGAGTTCTGGTCTCAACATACAATGGTTTCAACATACAATGGTCGTCCTGGAACCAATTAATAATGTAACTTGAGGGACCACTGTACTTCCCTTTAGTTTTTAGCCTGAGGTGTACATTACATAATTTAAATTAATGCAAAGAGAAAAAGACAGCCAAAGGTGCGCCCCTGGGTGAGGACCGTATGGAAAGATGAATCCAGGTAAAAGAAAAGATGGGTCCTTACCCTTGGGTGTTGCGCTAAGAGCACAACACCTCCAGTAGCGTCTGAGATAGAGGAAAGCCGGACAGCTGCCACGAGGAACTTCCCGGAGTGACGTCAGTCTCACCAGGAGCAGAACAACAAGAGAAGGAATAAAAAACGTGTTCCTCAATGAAGGCGCTGGTCCGTGGGTACATTTAAATGTTTAATTATGACATATAAAGCAAGGTGTTTCAACCCAAGACAGGGGTCTTCATCAGGCATGCCTGATGAAGACCCCTGTCCGGGATCGAAACGCGTTGCTTTATATGTCATAATTAAACATTTAAATGTACGCCATGGACCAGCGCCTTCATTGAGGAACAAGTTTTTTTATTCCTTCTCTTGTTGTACATAATTTAAATGTCACTTCAACTATCGGTTGGACACTCTTGTTTCCGATTTGAAACAGACCCGAGCTTCACCTTGCGTAAAGAATTGTAAGCAATAGGTACATGATAAGCATGCAATATTATGTATTATACACCTATTACATTGCTGGTGTAGGTGAAATCACATACAGAAAAAAAAACACCTTTTGTACACACAATGTATAAGCAGACATCCAGCAGCCTCCAGCCTATAAGGTGACAGCTTCCAATGGGTGGCCCATGGGTGCAGGAATCATAACACAGCAATGCTCAATTCTCTTCTGGGATGTGCCACAAGTATAGAGGTAGGTAAGTATTGTTACAGGAATAGAACAACACTTATATTATTATTACATTACATAATCGTATCAGCAACAACAACCGCTGTCTTCATCATATGAATCACCGTAGTTGGGCATACATTATTCATGAAAAGCAAACTGTACCTTCAGACATGAAATATGGAATTCGGAATCTTCCCTCCAGCACTCGCTGTCTCAGGATGGGGAGCGTAGGGCCGTCAAATGGTAAAGCACCGCACACCAGGACATAGAGCACCACACCCATACTCTGTAAAAGAATAGTTACAGATGATATCAATATTGTCGTAGCTTTTCTAGAAGAAATGTAATGATTATTGTTATTTATATCTAATTACTAAGTGTCTGAATTAGGCCTTGTTTACATCTGTGACAGAGGTTCTATTGGAACCTCCATTGCAGATCCCCTCAAAAATCCTGGGCAAAATGAGTCCAGAGTGAGGTGCTATTTTTTCTGGTGAAATGTTAGACACAATGGTAAAAACCCGATGGTACCCATTGACTTCAATGGTATCTATTGCTGATTTTAAATGTCCGGAGGATCTGTTATTTTAGGTGCTTAGCCCGTTGGACAGAGCAGTAAAATTGAAAATATGATGATGTGAGAATCCAGCCTTGGATTTTATCTGCATTTTATCATTTTATCTGCAGATTGAAAGACCTTGCTTACAGATATATCAGCCAAGATCAGCTGATCCGGGCTGGGAGGTGCAAGGCTCCAACTCCCAATTGCATCAGCCAGAACTCACAGACATTGAAAATCAGGAAAGCAGAATCTAATGCATTTCAGGTCCGTGTGATCCTTACCTAAAGCTAAACTATGTGGCAGTATCACATGCATCCAAAATGTGTTAGTTTGCATCTTCCAGTGCTGGGCAGTAGCTACATTTTCTTCTGCCCTTACCTACAGCAATAGCAGAGCTAAATTGGTAAGTCAACCTACTGGCCTGAATCACTTTATACATTCTGAAAATAATTCATGTAAGTAAATATAATGCATTAGGTTTTCTTACAGATCAATGTAAAATCATAGATAACATTATGACTGAACTCCTCCTGGATCCATCTGCCGCCTCCCTGCTTGGACCGATGTGGTCTGCGGATTCCTGAAGCCGGTCTGCCCCCAATTGGAACGGTGAGCGCTCCGCTTCTTTTTCATTTTGTGTGGGATGTTGCATTACCTGCTGTGATTTCTCAGGTGTGTAGCACCACCCCGCCATTGCCAGATTGATACACCCGGTATCCTGAGCTGATTTTGGATGTGTAGCACAGTGGTGCTGGCTGCCTTTCGGTCTTTGAGATAATATATAACATTATGACTGACTTACTTATGCTAAATGTACATGTATGAAAGTAGAGAAACCCCAAGGAAAGTGTAAATGCATTTGTCTAACCTTCTTAAAAGCCTAATATAAAGGGATATTTTGGATGCAAACAAATAGGTTAGGGCTAGTCGTGCCTACTTCATACTATTTTTTAGTCCAATTCACATCAGAAATAATACTCACCAGGTACATATCAGAATACCATAAAAAAATAGATAATATATAAAATACATGTGCTAATTCATCTCTTTTTTTTATTTTATTCCACCCCTGGTGTGGAATGGATTTAATCCACTCCTAGTGTTCTTTATAGGATCTAATTCATTATGATCCACACCTGGTTTTCACCATAAAGATATATATGGATACACTTTAAGGGTGCGTTCACACGCTATTACTAGCAGCGGGTTGCCCGCTGCGGGAATCCCGCTGCGAGTTACGCTACCATTGATTTTAATGGGTCCACAGACAGTCCGCAATAGTGTCAGATTTGCGGACTGTCCGCGGACCCATTCAAATGAATGTTAGCGTAACTCACAGTGGGTTTCCCGCTGCGGGAAACCCGCTGCTAGTTACTAGTGTGTGACCGCACCCTAAAACAGCTTTATGGCAAAGTCTCTCTGTCTACAGAGCTCCACCTTACTCTGGATAATCCAATTTTCAATTCATATTTAGAAGATGCAACAATAAGTAAGCAGAATTAATAAGAGGAATTCACAGGCCTGTTTCAGAGTTTTTTATTTTTATTTTTTTCATTATTCCAGCTTTATAGCAGCATGTATTCCATTAAATCGGAGCACGGAGCCCTTGCATCCACGTCCGTAGCTGAGCCTGACGCTAGCGTCAGGCTCAGCTACGGACGTGGATGCAATGGCTCCGTGCTCCTATTTAATGGAATACATGCTGCTATAAAGCGGGAATAATAAAAAAAAATAAAAAAAAACTCTGAAACAGGCCTGTGAATTCAGCTTTTCTACTTACTTGTTGTCCCTTCAAAGCTGCTGCAAAAACCCCCAAAAAACTGCACAATGTAAGAGCGGCCTTAGGACTTTATTGTACAAGGAGGATACAGTCTGTTCCCGATTTACAAATAACCATCTATTATTACATTTTACAATCTACAGGCATGGGTACAAAAAAAAAACATATCTCTGTACAATAATTGGGTATAAAGTGTGAGGGATCTCTGACATAGAGAGTGGAGGACTCTCTGGGTGACTTGGTGAGAGAGAAATTGGCCCCAGGAGAGGTAATATTGCAGAATGCAGGAGAGACCTGGAGCGCTGACGGCTGAGGCTAATACTAGAAAAGAACGGCTGAATATACTCACTGCAAATACACTTACTAATCGGAACATAAGGTGAAAGAGGTTTTCAAGGGATGGGAAGATTTAGTAAGCTGCAGTAAGATTCTTTTTATTGCCCATAATAACCAATCAGAGCTCAACTTACATTTCACAAGAGCAATATGAGAGATGAGCTCTGATTGGTTGTTAGTGGCTACAAATAGAAGCTTACTAAATGACAGCTTGATAAAGCTCTAATTTTTTTTTATTTTTATTTTATTTTTTTATCTTTTTAGAGTCTTGTGCAGCGAAAAAAAACTCATAATCAACTCCACCCGATCCCCCATGGCTGCCGTTCCCAATCGCTCCACTTCTTCCTGCTCTATATGACATTTGGTAAATGCAAGAACTTTTGCTCAGTCTGTCATTGAGGCAGTCAACGATTAATTGGGTAGTTCCTACATGAACAGGAGGCCATAGGATGCAGCAAGAAGTAGAAAGTGCCAAGGACTATGTGCCACAGGGACAGCAAAGGTGAGGGATCAGGGTGGTTGAGTATGGTTTATGTTTTTTTTCCACCACCCTTGGAAAACCTCTTTAACATCACAGTCACATCCTGTTTTAAGGTATGTTATTGATATATGTCAGAATAACATAAACTGAATGTAGTCCTAAATATATACTTCTATTACAGAACGCTACTTTACTACTGGTCAAGCGCCCCTAAAAACTGGGACCTACTTTTTTGATAAACATACACATGCTAGAAATGCTACATGTGGATTACTGAATGAAGGCACAACAAAGTTTTATAGTTTTCTATCTATTCATGGAGAGCATATTCGACAAGCTATCCTCTGACACAAAACATGCATTACTTTACACACAAATATAGTACCCATATATCCAGTTGAGGTCCCTCATATTGCTGTCCCTCAAACACTTCTGGGGCTGCATATGGTGGGCTTCCACACCACGTGGCTAGGGGTTCTCCAGTCTTGTAAAAGTTGCCAAAACCAAAGTCTTAAAAAAAACCAAAACAAAAAAAAAAACCAAGATTATTACAAATGGTAAGCAAATAAATCTCTTTGTTAATCTGCAAAAACAACAAGATAGTGAAACAAGGGATAAATACATTTAAATTGCACTCGGAAAGTCTTCAGACATTTTCTTATGTTGAGTCCCCCACCCAATGAATCTGCACTTAACACCATAATGATAATGGGGGGGGGGGGGGAAGGTCATTTATCATTGTTTGTTTGCTTTGGTAAGCAAGTTCTGAAGGCATTTTTTTGCTTTAGTTTTGCTTATGTGCTACATGTCACACTATTACAGGGGGTTGAAATAAGCAAAACAAAGTCGCAGACTAGACTTTTTGTGAGAGTTTTTTGTGACTTTTTAAAATTTGTTCACGTACGATTTTGTACTCCAGGTCAGACCTTGCAACTTTTTTGTAAGGGTTTTACGACTTTTTTTTTTGCTTACGTGCGAATTTTGATCATAAATACATGACCAGTAAAATTTGCTTAGGTAAGGCTGTTTGTAACTTTTTGCTTACGCGCAATAGTTGCACAAAAAAGTGCTTAGGCGCACGTGCAAATTTATGTGCACCCGGAGCAAGCAAAAAAATAAAAATAAAAGGCTCTTAATACCTTGATAAATGTCCACCAATGTAAAAACATTTTTTACAAAAAAAAAACAAAAAAAAAAACAAGTAAAACATTTAGAAATCCAAATGTGCAAACCTTAGAGCAAAAGTCCGCAACATGAAAAAATTTGGAAAAAGTGAAAGGGTCTAAAACTTTTCGAATGCAATGTATGTACTGTATGTAGTTATTAGTATGGTAATTTTTGCAATGCTCTGTGAGCTAAATAGCCTAGACTGATACAATGTAGCAAACTATAAGTGAGATATGTGCAGCTTCTGGTGTATTTAGCTGGCAGAACATGGTTAGTTATGGTCACTTTGCAGAATGAAGCAGAACTAGGCCTATGCAGTTTGCTGCCTATGAATGTAAACGAGCGTTCATTCACATACAGCAAGCAAATACCTTGAATATGGTGAGGAGTTTAAATACAACGTATATTAAAAGTTGCAGATGTTTTAATGTATATATCATTTGTGTTTAACCAGAAAAGCCTTTGAGTACTCCAAAGGTCAGCCAGTGAACACTGGAGGGTCTTCTAGTCAAATGACAAGTCCTATAGCGTAATCATATCAGTCTTCAACTACAACAGACGTTATGTCTGGACATCTGCCCCAAGGGCAAGAGCTACATTGTTGCACTCTATCAGGCCAAGAAAAATAAGAAAGGAATGTTTACTAATAGCTGACTCCTGCTATTACAAAAAACAGATGTATAAGTCATGTTTGCTCTAATACAGATAACTCAACTTTGTGCATGGGAACTAGTGATGTCACCGTTGCCTAGTAAACCTATAATAGATACTGCGTAACTGTAGAAAAGTGAAAGGAAATAGGAGGCACCGTTCATGTAAGTGCCTGGATCAATTAATCAGCCACCTGGGAGACGCTTCATAAGAGAACAAAAAAAATTCATGGGGCGGCAAGGTGGTGCATGGATAGAAGATGGTAGCAGGTAAATAACGCAAAAGTAACAAAGAAATGAATCGTGCACTCACCGCGGTAAGTGTAGGATTAATTTATTTGTTACTTTTGCATTATAAACCTATAATAGAGATTGTATCACTTCTTCAGTCATGTGAGTCGGTGTACACCCAGGCACACAATGATGCAGATCTCTCACTGGTTTCCCACAGGCATCCCTAACCCGGTACAGATTTAAAGGAGTACTGTGGTGCCCTACAACTTATCCCCAATGCAAAGGTTAGGGGTAAGTGTAAAATCGCGGGAGGTCCTACCACTGGTAGTCAGACCCCCCTCCATCAGACACTTATCCCCAATCGTTTGGGGCTGTGCTGCTCCGAGCACAGATATGTTGGCAGACGATTTTGAGATTTTGTCAACATTTCAGTGCCTCAGAGGTGGGAATTGTGATGTGAACACGGCCTTACCTGTGGAGTTGTGCAGGTAAAAACCACAGCGAATTGCAATGCCGGACAAGTGAGATTTTACATGCTGCAGGTATTTTCCATGAAGAAAATGACAAGCAATGTGGCTTGTAAATTCTCAGATACCTCTCCAGTGCCCCCCTACATGCAAGCATCCATGCTCAGAGTGGGACTCTACACTGGAAGGTCCAGATGTTCACAATGAGGAATTGGAGTGAAATTGTAGAGGAATAATTTCGCACAGGAAAATCAAATTTTTTTGACATTTTCTCTCTTCCTTGCAGAATTGGTGCAAAATTTGTGCATAATTTCGCAAGAAACTCATTTTGTCAGTAAGGATAACATCCCATTGATTTCAAACGGCTGTTAGCCACAGATTCTGCTAAAAGAATGAGCATGTATCATTTTTCAGGCGGAATAGAATTCAGCTGAAGTCAACGGAACTTTTTATTTAAAGATAAATTGGAGCGGAATAGGCAAGAAGACTTACTCGAGTAATTCCTCTTCAATTCCTCGGTGTGAACATATCCTTAGAGAGTATTCGTTTTTATTTGTTCCGCACTACTAATTTCAATTTACAACAGTAAGTCAGTAACATTTTCCAAGCTAAATCCAATTATAACAGAGAATACGATGCTGTCTTCCTGATTTTATATGACATCAGTCGTGGACAAAGAACTACACAAGTTCAATGACACTGTACATGAAACTCAGTTACGGTACTTGTTACAAATCTGTCCAATGTGGATCTTTTGGCAGAAAAGTCATCACCGGACAGGGGTTAGCCTGGGACCTGCGGCAACTGGAAAAACAGCTGTGTTACTGTGGACTGATCTGGGCTGCTGACTGAACCATATCAACATTGTTGGCTCGCTCACAGACATGTGAATGCCATGTGGCCTGCAAGCAAACAGAAGAGACGCCCTGATGAAGTGTGCGGTCAGGATCCCTCTACTTCTGTGGAGCTGTCGCACGCAAACCTGTAGCTAATCCACAGCAGAGGCTTTGTGATGGACGGACTGACAGAAATGTGTCTGTGCAGCCTTCATTATGGGAACACTGGCCTCCCCTCCCTGCACAGAGAGCCGTCTCATTTCTGGGGGCAGAATACTGACCTAGTCAACCTCCTTCTATTACTCAGGTTGCATAACAAGAATCTGTAATTACTGGGATTGGGAATACAGTACAAGCTACACAGAGAACAGAGTGTTCCCAAACTTCTGTAGGAGCGTCATCACCCGAACGGATCCCGCACACTGTAAACACTGTACCTGCAGGGTCAGGAGGACAATATTTCTGGGCCATTTGGGAGGCTCCATATTATTCACATAACTACAATTTAGGCCATTATATCACTCAACCTGTGATCCCAAATTCTGATGATGCTCCAGTATGAATACAGTGACTATTCTGTTGATAGAGAAAACATCATTTGGAGTAACAACACTGCAAAACTATACTTAAAAGGAAAACTGTCAGCTTGCTCCCCCCGCACTAACCAGCGGTACTGGCTGGTAGTGCGGGGGACGCTGATCAGTTTGATGCTTACCGTGCCTGGATCCACCCCGCCGTTCGGCAATAATCTTCTATTTTCGGTATATGCTAATTAGGTGCTAACCGGCCAGGCTAACTGGCACTCTGACGTCAGGGTTTTTGGCCGCAGCACTGCCCAGCTCATCAATATTCCTCCTCTCCCTCCGCCTCTCTTCATTACAGAGCATGAAGAAGAGGGAGAAGCGGAGGGAGGGGAAGAATATTGATGAGCTGGGTGGCGCTGCGGTCAAGAGTGCCAGTTAGCCTGGCCGGTGCAAGTTAGCACCTAATGTGCTGGGCGATATGACCAAAAATGTGGATCACGGAATTTTTCTAAAATATCACGGCATCACAGTATTTTTTTTTTTTTTTTTTTTTTTTTTACATTGAGACTTGCATTGAGGTGGCGTAGCGGAACTAAATGGGCTTTTGGAACTAAATGATCTGAACACTGGGGCAGTGGAGTATCCTTTTAAATAGATGTAACAAACAACCCTACAGCCTCCAGCTGTTGCAAAACTACAACACCCAGCATGTTGGACTACGGTATATAGTAGTGTATAGTATAGTAGGGATGTAAGAAAAAATCGATTCTCGCGATAATCGCGATTTTTCATTTGCCGATACAGAATCGATTCAAAATATTTTTGAATCGATTCTTTTAGGGATGTGGAATTTTTAATAAAACGCACTTTTCTTACCTGCCAACGAGCCCGCGGAGCTCCGGTACAGGTGTTGGGTCCCCGGGCTGTATTCTTCTTACTTCCTGTTAGTCCGGCACGTCACATGGAGCTTCAGCCTATCACCAGCCGCAGCGATGTCCCGCCTCCGCTGGTGATAGGCTGAAGCTCCATGTGACGTGCCGGACTAACAGGAAGTAAGAAGAATACAGCCCGGGGACCCAACACCTGTACCGGAGCTCCGCGGGCTCGTTGGCAGGTAAGAAAAGTGCGTTTTATTTTATTTTGCAGCACCGGAGTACTAGATCGCCGCTGTCAAAGCTGACAGCGGCGTCTATTGGGATCTATGAATGCTCCCAGGTGGGCGATATATCGCGATGTATCGTCACCTAGACGGTATCGCGATATATCGCGATATATCGAATCGCCACACTGGTATCGCGATTCGAATCGAATCGCCAAATTCTTGGCGATTCACACCCCTATAGTATAGGTCAGTGTTTCCCAAGCAGGGTGCTTCCAGCTGTTGCAAAACTACAACTCCCAGCATGTTGGACTATATAGTAGTGTATAGTATAGGTCATTGTTTCCCAACTAGGGGTGCCTCCAGCTGTTGCAAAACTACTACTTGCTGGGAGTTGTAGTTTTGCAACAGCTGGAGGGCCTCAACAGCTGGAGGGCCTACTGTAGGTATAGTATATTATACAGACCCCTGTCCATCCCAGAACCCTGACTCACCTTCCCAGTTGCTGCAGGGACCGTCAGGGGAGGGTGAGCCGGGCCATCCATCCTTCCTGTAGTGTCCAGCGGCATCCCGGGTGGAGGGTGAACCCGGTCAGGGCTGTCCTTCTTCTCCACTCCGGGCAGGCTCCAGCCTAGTAACGCTGCATAGACGCCGCTGCGCAGTGACGTCCATGCACAGCGACGCACCTGACGTCACAGCGTAGCGGCGTCTATGCAGTGTACAAGGCCGGAGCCTGCCCGGACAGCCGGACTGGTTCACCCTCCACCCGGAATGCCGCCGGACACTACAGGAAGGATGGATGGCCCAAACCACCCCCCATTACGGGTAAGTTTAATTTTTTTTATTGACTCAGAGGGTGGGGGAGGGGCCCGACCGGTATAGTGGTATGGGCAAAAATCCATACCGTGGGAGAAAAAAAAACGGTATCCGGTTCATACCGGTATACCGCCCAGCACTAATTAGCACATACCGAAAATAGAAGATTACGACCGAACGGCGGGGCGGATCCGGGCACGGTAAGCATCAAAGTGATCAGCGCCCCCTGCACTACCAGCCAGTACTGCTGGTTAGTGCGGGGAGAGCAAGCTGACTTTAAGATGTTACTGTAATTTATTAGTATAAAAGCTAAATACTGTAATTCTTAAGAGGCTAACAAAACACATTCCACATCTACAATGCATTGGGAAAGTCTTCAGACCCTTTGAGTTTCTTTTAAATTTTGTTATGTTGCTCTTGTGCTACAATCAAAATTTAAGTTCCCTCCCCCCCCCATTATTTTGCACTCAATAACCTATAATGAGTGTGAATTTTTTTTTGACATTTGTACAAATTTATTAAAAAGGAAAAAAAAACTAAAATGTTATATATTTTGACCCTTTACTCAGTACTTAGTTGAAGCACCTTTTTGTAGCGATTCCAGCCTCCAGTCTTCTTGGGGATGATGCCACAGGGCTTGCACACCTGGATTTGGGGATTTTCTGCCATTCATCTCTGCAGATCCTCTCAAGCTATATCAGGTTGGAAGGGGACCATTGGTGGGGACCATTTTCAGGTCTCTCCAGAGATGTTTGACTGGGTTCAAGCCAGGGCTCTGTCTGGGCCACTCAAGGACATTCACAGAGTTATCCCTAAGCCACTCCTGGCTGTGTACTTAGGGTCATTGTCTTGTTGGAAGGTCAACCTTCGGCTCAGAGCACTCTAGATTAGGTTTTTAATAAAAATATCTTTTTTACTATACAGTTTTCCCTAAACTCTGACCAGTTTCTCTGTCCCAGCCTCTAAAAAACATCCATACAGCATGATACTGCCACCACCATGCTTTATTGTAGGGATGGTATTAGGCATTGATGAACACTGCCTAGTGTACTCTAGATAAGACACTTAGAATACAGGCCCGAAAGTTACATTTTTGTTTCATCAACCTGGAGAATCTTGTTTTCCTACAGTATGAGAGTCCTTTAGGTGATTTTTTGAAAACTCCAGGTGGGGGTTTCAGGGAGAGGCTTCTGTCTGGCCACTCCTTGAAACCCCCACCTACCAGAATTCCTATACTGGTGGAATGCTGCAGTGATGGTTGACCTTCTGGAAGTTTCTCCCATCGGCATGCAGGATCTTTAGAACTCAGCCAGAGTGACATGGGTATTTTGGTAACCTCTATTATCAAGGCCCTTATCCACTGATTACTTAGTATGGTGGGACAGCAAGCTTTAGGAAGAGTTGAGGTTGTTTCAATCTTCTTCCACTTAAGAACTATGAAGGCCACTGTGCTGTTGGGAACTTTCAGTGTAGAGGAAATTTTTTCTTTGCACCCTCCTTCTGATATGTTCCTCCACATAATTCTTTCTCTGAACTCTACAGGCAGTTCTTTCCACCTCATGGCTCATGGTTTTTGCTCTGATCCATTGTCAGCTGTGAAATCTTATATGGACAGGGCTGTGTCTTTCCAAATCCTGTCCAATCAGCTGAATTTAACACCGGTGACTCCAGTAAGGTGTAGAAACATCTCAGAGATGATTAAGAGTAATGGGAGGCGCCCAAAGCTACATTTCAAGTGTCATAGCGAAAGGGCCTGAATACTTGTGTCCATGTGAAATATTTGTTTTACCTTTTTAATAAATCTGCAAACATTTCCAACATTCTGTTTTCACATTCTCATTATAGGGCGAATAAAGATTGATGGGGAAACACTAGATTTTGTGAGGGATTTTAGAGCAAGGCCTCAACATAACATAATGTGGAAAAAGATGAAAAGGTCTGAATACTTTATGAATGCACTGTAGCAGACATTATTTGGCTTAAGACACAGGTTTATTTATATCTGCTATATCTCCAGAAGCTAGCGTACAGGCAAATAGTGGCCAGCATAATAATAGATCACTGGAGGCTGGATTCTGATGGGTTGGTCTGCAGTTGTTGCATTCACGAGGACCCACAAACATTACTTTCTGAGTTACTTTTCCAGTTTACTGCAGATTTTACTTTACGTCTAAAACCTATGCTGAAACATCACATGGTCGATAAATCTTAACGTTACTTTCCAAGCCTTTTATCTTGCTATAAAACATCAATATGCAGATTGTTGTATGCACAAAATTAAAGTACAATTTGGGCTTTATCGGCTTTATAAATGTGGGTGTTGAGTACTGATGTGTGCCATGCTAGACACGATGTTAGCTTCACTGGCATTAACTTGTGCATGAGGTAGGTGAGCTGTTTACATTAGGCTGCTGACCTGCCAGCAGTCACAAGATTAAGCATAGGACATGCGGTTAGCAGCCTCCCATGAATGTAGCTGTAACTTCTCCAAGTCATTACATCAGATATGGAGGTCAGCCCAGGAACACAAAGAAACACAGGAAGAAAACTATAGGACGGGCTATGATACTGTGTCTATAGGCACATGACAAACGCTAAAGGAAAAACATCACAAAAAAAAACCAAATAAGATAACTCCAGACAAACTATATAACTGTATGTGCAGCAGTAAAAAAAATGTGTATAGACTAAAATACATTATATGTAGCAAACGTAGAAAGAAAGTAACAGAGCACTCACGCTTTGACTTCTGTATGTAGGCTGGGAGCTGGAACTCAATCACGGTATTCCATAGTGGGGAGTCGAGAGATGTTACAAGGGGAGCCTCAGACACCGGACCATATCACGCCCTCTGGCGCTTCGTCAGGCCGTGTACACGGCCTGACAATGTGCCAGAGGGCGTGATACAGTTTGTGGCCGGCGTCTGAGGCTCCCCATGTAACATCTCTCGCCTCCCCACCATAGAATACCGTGATGTGATGTGTACACGGCCTGAAGAAGCGCCAGAGGGAGTGATACGGTCCGTGGCCGGGGTCTGAGGCTCCCCTTGTAACATCTCTCGCCTCCCCACCATGGAATACCGTGATGTGTACACGGCCTGACGAAGCGCCAGAGGGCGTGATACGGTCCGTGGCCGGCGTCTGAGGCTCCCCTTGTAACATCTCTCACCTCCTCACCATGGAATACCGTGATGTGATGTGTACACGGCCTGACGAAGCGCCAGAGGGCGTGATACGGTCCGTGGCCGGCGTCTGAGGCTCCCCTTGTAACATCTCTCACCTCCTCACCATGGAATACCGTGATGTGATGTGTACACGGCCTGACGAAGCGCCAGAGGGCGTGATACGGTCCGTGGCCGGGGTCTGAGGCTCCCCTTGTAACATCTCTTGCCTCCCCGCTATGGAATACCGTGATTGAGTTCCAGCTCCCAGCCTCCATACAGAAGTCAAAGCGTGAGTGCTCTGTTACTTTCTTTCTACATTTTCTACATATGTCTTACATTGTCTCACATACGTAGAGCACCTCCAGACACTACAGCTCCCTCCGATCCACTGAAATCCCAGGTGTAAAAGACATACCCAATTTCAGTTTACCGCAGGTCGGTGTTTACATTGTATAAGAAGTGTTGAGTACTAGTGCCGTTTCCTCCCTTGTGGGTACTCTTAGTGACCAGTATTGTATAAAATACATTATCGATTCCTACTCTAAATAGCCATCTTGCTATAACAAACAGTAATTACTAGCTCTACTAGCACTAAGGGGGTAGAGGATAAGCGTCAGATCATGAGGGGTCCAAACACGTCCCCCCACGATATCCAGAACAGGGCCACAGGTCATTGCTATATATAATGGGGCAAGTCATGCATGTGTGCCGTCGCTCTATTCATTTTCTATGGGAGCTGCCAAGCCACGTTTACAGACTGTGTATAGATGGTTCTGAACCCTGCAGTTCGTCCATGAGACGTATAGTAGCGACAGGGGCTGCCGCTGTGTATGTGCAGCTCCTCAGCTGTAATAAATGTAAGGTCAGCAGACTTTGCTTGTTTATCTGTATTCCAATAGTTGATCTATACCATCACATTGGGTTTTTGTGGTTTTTTACATGCTGAAAGTTTATAGTGAACTATAAAACATACTACAAATGCTTTGTAGAACACAAGAAAATCTGATAAATATAATAAAAAAATATGTACTATACAATGAAACAGGCATGCATTTTTAGATTTTTTTAAAGCAAAAAAAAAAAAAAAAAAAGGCTGCAATTTTTTGTGCCTGCTAGTTAATATACACTGAAATCCAATCATGAATGCCAAGTCATGGAAGCAAAATATAAGTCAGTCCCTATTCATTATACAGTGTATGTAATGTGAACAGTAGTACAATGCATAATCCAAATCATACAATACAGGCATTCCTTAGAATAAATTGAGTGCATATGTTACACTTTAGAAATATATTTGCGGTAAGGGATCTAAGGTTTGAGACCACGGCTGACAGATCATGGGGTCTGATGCTGTCAGTCATTCTCGTATATCTTAACCTTATGTGCCTTATGGGTCATATTTTACACAGGATTTGTGCGTACTGTTGTGATTTTCTTGGCACGCACATGTTTATTGGACATGTCAGCCAGATGTACAGCCGCGTCCAAAGATATGATGAAACTGCGTCATATTCAGCAGCCAAATGAAACCTGGCAAGTTCCTTGGCTCGCACTTACGGGTCAATTTAGTTTGCTGACATCTATATCAATTGAGTGGTGACTCATGATCATACAGAAAGTCCTTACCCAAGGCAAGAAGTCTGGTCACACGGAGAATACCACATTTCTCATGTTGATGAATATATTAACTGTGTAACAGAGTTTTTTGTTTTTTTTTTGCCTAAATTCCACTATTTATGACTCCGAAAAAAAAACAGGCTCCAAATGGATCAAGAACCAGGGGTTTTTGTGGCCAAAGATCGCTGTTTTGCATTGCAGCCATCGTGTTGTATTTCAGCTTAGGTAAGTCAATCGGGTCAAATGGCAATCCAAACATTGCTGCCACCCAACAGTTGCAAGATATTCATCAGAGGTGGATTTATTGCAACTGTCCTGTCATGGTCCCTTGAGTAGGTTGGCTACCATTGTGAAATGTCACATCAGGGTAAATTCACACGCTCGTAACTAGCAGTTGGTTTCCAGTGGCAAGATACCCTATCATTCATTTCAACGGGTCAGCTAACAGTCTGCACATCTGACACTATTGCAGACTCATACAAGTGAATGGTACTGTAACATGCAGTGGATCTCCCACAATGGAAAACCTGCTGCTTGTTCCAAGAGTGTGAACATACCCATACAAATCTAGGGTATCCATTTTAGACCATGCTCATAATCACAAAAAATATCATATGTAATAACAGTATTTATTGTAAAAAGTTAGAAATCCAACGTGTTTTGTAACAGCACGGATCTTCCTCAGGACTCCCATGTGATCCCAGATCCCCTAGTTCTGATTGCTTTTCTGCTGCGTGTTTTATACATGACAGTTCTATTCTTTATCACATCCTAGCAGCGAAGGTATGAAGTAAAAGCTAGATGAAGGCAAGGAATTTCATATTTATTTAATAAAATAAAAAAAAAGAACAGAAAAAAAGAAGAAAAGGTTTGCCAGCGCTCATCCCCTTTAGGGTTAATGTAGCCTATACAGGCCTAATTAGCATTTGTATATATGATCTATGGAAAGTCCACGGTTTGGGAAGCGACGGAGGACATTTAGGATTAATTATTAGGCGCCTAATTACCAGCAGTCTGTGCTGAGCGCCCCTTTGTGATTATGGTAATGTGGAGGTAGCGGATGATTGGGCGGGAAGACGATGCTGATAACGGGAAGGTAGGAGAGAGATTGGGACGGCTAATTGTCAGATCTGACCCATTTCATGCCCTGAATGTTAATGAGCCGTGCTTGACGTCAATGCCGAGCGAGCTGTCCGTCAGCCAGACTGAGCCAGCTATCGGGGGAGCTGCTTTGGAGGAAAGGAGTGACTTTCACCTTGATTCACTCACACAACAGCTGTATGCAATGGCAGCTGCACAGAAGCAGGACTGAGTGTGTCTGGGTGCTGCTCGGGCACAATCACGTATGGAGTCGGCGAAGCAAAAGAACAAATTAATTCTGATTCTCAAAGCCATCATGTGATTTTACCCTTCTGCAAGAGTATTGCGCAAAATCCGAAAAAACAAGAACAAGGCCTGCTCTAATATCCAATATGGCCCCAAATCCTTACATAGTGGCAGGGTCACTTATATACGTCTAGTCTATGTATATACCAACAGATAGGCAGCAGCAACTCCATAAGGTGCAAACAAAGAATGTCTTTATTCAACGTGAGGCGACGTTTCGGTTTGCTCACCAAACCATTTTCAAGCAACAAATGACAAGTCTGGTGTATATTTATGGTCACGCAGGAACAGTAATCAATTATTCAATAAAGTGAAAAAATTACATCATAGAGTACATCAACAATAGAGATGAGCGAACTTACAGTAAATTCGATTCGTCACAAAACTTCTCGGCTCGGCAGTTGATGACTTTTCCTGCATAAATTAGTTCAGCTTTCCGGTGCTCCGGTGGGCTGGAAAAGGTGGATACATTCCTAGGAGACTCTTTCCTAGGACTGTATCCACCTTTTCCAGCCCACCGGAAAGCTGAACTAATTTATGCAGGAAAAGTCATCAACTGCCGAGCCGAGAAGTTCGTGACGAATCGAATTTACTGTAAGTTCGCTCATCTCTAATCAACAGGACAAAGTGCAAAGTGCATCATTATAAGGAATATGTAAATATATAAATGTGCCATGGTATAAATATTACTTGTGCATTACATATTAAATCATCATATTCCTACTGATTGGTGATCCCGTGCAGCTGTGCATCATCGCCTCACGTCGCCTCACGTTGAATAAAGACACTCTTTGTTTGCACCTTATGGAGTTGCTGCTGCGTATCTGTTGGTATTAAAGTGGACCCCTCCTGGACCTGGGCTCTAGCTGACACCCGTGCTTCTTTTTTGGGATGTGCAGCTCTCCTTTCGTTTTTTTTAGTCTATGTATATAGCAACTTGTCTTCATCTACAGCACTGATCCCAAATCTGTGGCCCTCCAGAGCATGCTGGGAGTTCTAGTTTTAGACTATTGTTTCCCAACCAGTGTGCCTCCAGCTGTTGCAAAACTACAACTCCTAGCATGCCCGGACAGCCAAAGGCTGTCCGGGCATGCTGGGAGTTGCAGTTTTGCAACAGCTGGAGGCACGCTGGTTGGGAAACTCTGGATTAGACATAAAGGTGTTGGGAACAAGTCAAACCACTGAATAATAAGGCTCAGTTTGGCCTTTCTACTCAATGAATTTTACCACAGAGAAAACCGCTAGGGGATTGTTGACACCGCCGTTGTGTTCCAGTAAAGGGAGCTCTGTCAGTCAGTTTCTCAGTAGGACGGGAGCTGAGCGGAAAAAAAATACTGCATATTCTATAGTTTTTCTCCGCTTAACTCCGGCAAAATAACGGATCCCCAACAGACACCATTCAAGTCAATGGGATTCCAGGATCCAACGGTGTCAGTTGTGCTCCGAGCCGGAAAAAAAAAAGAAAGAGTTGAACGGACCCAGAAGGGCTCGGAGCACAATGGCAGTGTGAACCTAGAAGCCTAGAAGGAAACACACGTTTGCTAGTTTTATAGGTGGATAGCAGGGGTGGACTGACAACACTCAGGGCCCCTGGACTATAAAAAGCAAGGGCCCCCTGCGATGTTCCGCCGCTGGTCACACTTCTGCCCCTATTCCACCAAAATCCCTCGACCAGCCCTACACACAAAATAAACAAAATTTTATATATAAGAAACTATTTAATGTAGGTAAAATAATTTTCCATGACCAATAATACCAGTATACAGTGAGTAAATATATACAACCACACAATAACTGGATAATACTGCCATACTGTACTGAATAAAAAACCACTATACACAGACCAGTATACTATACAGGATATGTATAAAATATAGGTAATTATATACTGGACCATATGGCGGTAGATATCAGCTGTACACAGGATGGGGGAGATTCATCAAAACCTTTGCAGGGGATAAGTTGCCCAGTGTCCCATAGCAACCAATCAGCTTGCTTCTTTCATTTTTCAGAGGCCTTGTTAGAAAAAAAAAAAGCATGCCGATTGGTGGCTATGGGCAACAGGGTAACTTTTCCTGGACAGGTTTTGATAAATCTCCCCCGATCTGTACACCATATAAGTGATTATAGGTATGTACATAGTTAGGTAGCCAGGTATGTAGCTAGGCAGCCAGGTATATAGGTAGTTAGCCAGGTAGTTAGTCAAGCATGTAGCCAGCACCGCCCTCCACCCAGTGGCGGATCAAGAGTCTAGTCTCGGGGGGGGGGGGGGGGGGTTGCTTACGGAAATTACAGGTAGGTCGTTATGCCCCCTGTGGGTAAATCCCCCAGATAGCTGCCCCTGTATGAAAACTCTCTATGCAGGCTGTAGGTAGCCCTCCTATTAGTTTGGTAGTTTGTCTCCATATTAACTAGGCAGGAACATCGTAGATAGTCCCTCACATTAGGTGTAGGCCGCAGAGTTCCCCCACAGTGGGTGTAGGCCGCAGAGTTCCCCCACAGTGGGTGTAGGCCGCAGAGTTCCCCCACAGTGGGTGTAGGCCGCAGAGTTCCCCCACAGTGGGTGTAGGCCGCAGAGTTCCCCCACAGTGGGTGTAGGCCGCAGAGTTCCCCCACAGTGGGTGTAGGCCGCAGAGTTCCCCCACAGTGGGTGTAGGCCGCAGAGTTCCCCACAGTGGGTGTAGGCCGCAGAGTTCCCCCACAGTGGGTGTAGGCCGCAGAGTTCCCCCACAGTGGGTGTAGGCCGCAGAGTTCCCCCACAGTGGGTGTAGGCCGCAGAGTTCCCCCACAGTGGGTGTAGGCCGCAGAGTTCCCCCACAGTGGGTGTAGGCCGCAGAGTTCCCCCACAGTGGGTGTAGGCCGCAGAGTTCCCCCACAGTGGGTGTAGGCCGCAGAGTTCCCCCACAGTGGGTCTAGGCCGCAGAGTACCCCCACAGTGGGTGTAGGCCGCAGAGTTCCCCCACAGTGGGTGTAGGCCGCAGAGTTCCCCCACAGTGGGTGTAGGCCGCAGAGTTCCCTCACAGTAGGTGTAGGCAGCAGAGTTCCCACACAGTAGGTGTAGGCCGCAGAGTTCCCACCCAGTAGGTGTAGGCCGCAGAGTTCCCCCACAGTAGGTGTAGGCCGCAGAGTTACCCCACAGTAGGTGTAGGCTGCAGAGTTCCCCCACAGTAGATCGAGGCAGCCGGGTACCCCCTCAGAAGGGGTAGGCAGCGGAGTCCCTCCCACAGTAGGTGTAGGCAGCACGGTCCCCCCCACAGTAGGTGTAGGCAGCGGGGTCCCCCCACAATAGGTGTAAGCAACAGGGTCCATGTCAGTGGCAGAGTTTTTCCCCCCTCCCCCCCAATCCCAGGTTGAAAAAAATAAAATAAATTATGCTCACCTGATGTCCCATGCAGCGATCTCCTCAGCAGCAGGGCCCGCGTCTCCCTACCTCCACAGTGCAGGTGCCAATGAGTGACGTCATCGGCGCCTGCACTGCGCAGCAGGGGCGGAGGTCACGTCTCCACTGTGTAGGCTCAGTAAAAAGTCAAACAGCACCCAGCTCAAGGAAGTGTGATGTATGGAGAAAGGTGCAGCACTTGTTATGTTCCATATGATATTCAATGTAAGTGCATCTCTTCCCAATGAGGCCGGAAGAAGCACGCATTCACGTGTGAAACTGCCGGAGTAGCCTCAGAGCGCAATTACACCTGCGCTGATACTGTGATCCAGCTACCTGTTAACCGGACCCCTACACCGAACTGTCTCCGCTGAGCGGTGAGTGCACGTATGTTTTCATCCTTGTATTAGATTTGATACTTCACTTCTCGTGTGTGCACCCCGCAGGAGATGACTATTTAGGTTGCCAATACCGTGCTGCGCCATAATTAAGGTGAAGTAACCTCTTTGTGTGCCCTCTCCTTTCCTGTCTTATTACTAATTTACAAATCTGTTTAACTTTCTGGAGCCAGTTGATATATAAAAAAAAGTATTTTCCTGGATAACTCCTTTAAAAAAAAAAGTCCAAAATTGCTGCTTTTTTGTCATATAATATATATATATAAAAAAAAGTATTAAAAGTACAGATCATGGCGCAAAAAATGAGCCCTCATACCGCCGCTTATATGGAAAAATGAAAAAGTTATAGGTCGTCAAAATAGAGGGATTTTAAATGCAGTAATTGGGTTAAAAAGTTTTAGATTTTTTTGTAAAGCGGTACAATAATAGAAAAGTATGCAATCATGGGTATCATTTAGATGGTACTGACCCACAAAATAAAGAACACATGTCATTTTTACCATAAATTGTACAGCTTGAAAATAAAACCTTCCAAAACCTTCTAAATTGTGGTTTTCTTTTCAATTTCCCCACACAAATAGTATTTTTTTTTTTTATTTCACCATACATTTTTATGGTAAAGTGAGTGATGTCATTACAAAGGACAACTGGTCGCGCAAAAAACAAACCCTCATACTTGTCTGTGGATGTAAATATATATATATATATATATATATACGGTATATTATATATATATATATATATATATACACACACACACATATATATATATATATATTTACTTTTTTATTTTCTTTAAGGGTATGTTCACACTGAGGAATTGATGAGTAATTTACCGACAAAATTCCATGCCAGTATTCAGCTCCAATTCCACCTTGATTGAAGGTTCCATTGACTTTAATGGTCTTTCCACCGCTCTGCTTAGACTAAGGAATTTCTGCCGCAGCCATGGGTAAAAGCCCTTTGAAGTCAATGGGACTTTATTTTCCCTGACAAAATGAGCTTCGAATGGAATGAATCCAGAATTTCCGCACACCATTTTTGTAAGGGAATTGAGAGCAAGCCCTTTGGTGGTTGTAGTACTGATTCTTCTCCAGATTTCCTCTTAAAAATCTGCATCAAATTCCTCTTCAAAGTCCAGACATATTCCCCTCCAAGTAAAGATAGCAGATTTGCAGAATTTCATGGCAGAAATTATTCCTTGTATATTCCTCAGTGTGAACATACCCTAAGAGTACATTCACACAGGTGGATTACCTGCAGAATTTCTGCAGCATATTTGCTGCAGAAAATCCGAAGTGGATTTTGCTACCA
Source organism: Hyla sarda (assembly GCF_029499605.1). Lineage (NCBI taxonomy): Eukaryota > Metazoa > Chordata > Amphibia > Anura > Hylidae > Hyla > Hyla sarda. The sequence goes on from NC_079198.1 coordinate 82,667,362, forward strand.
TTGACTTCAATGGGTCAGCATAAAATCCGCAGTAGAGGCAGATTTGCAGATTTTTCTTCGGACCCATTGAAGTCAATGGTAGCAAAATCCACTGCATATTTTCCGCATCAAATACGCTGCAGAAATTCCGCACGCATAAATAACCATCTGTGGGTAACCTGTAGCTGAAATTCCACATTAGCAGACTTTCTGGATTATCAGATGCCAAATGAAAGGCAATTCCCTGTATGTTCTTAAGTATGTGCACACAAAGCACTGTTGGCTACTAGCTTTAGCTGCCTAAACATGGAGGAACCCATATCCTGTAGGATATTTTCTCTTTCCCCATGACAATTGCACAGTTTGCATTGCATTCGCATTATGTGGTTGCCTTTTCTATTTTTCATCTTTGCCCTTAGCTTTGTGGCTAGATCGAGCTGGCTTTGTCTTTCTATAGAAATTGACATTGTTTGGTTGCTGCCGTCACATGGATAACATGTTGCCAGGATGCAAGTTATAAGTGCACAGTCACTTATCCACATATGTTCTCTGTCCTTAGCCACAAGAATACGATGAAACCGTTCTCCTACAACTCCGTTTAGTCGTCGTCCTTCAGCCAATACACTAGGGCAGGGTTTCCCAACCAGTGTGTCTCCAGCTGTTGCAAAATGTCTATTTAAAAATCTTGATCCTTCCAGTACTTATTAACTGCTGTATATTACAGAGGAAGTTGTATAGTTATTTTCTGTCTTACCCACATTGCTCTCTGCTGACACCTCTGTCCATGTCAGGAACTGTCCAGAGTAGGAGCAAATCCCCATAGCAAACCTATCCTGCTCAGGACAGTTCCTGACACGGACAGAGGTGGCAGCAGAGAGAACTGTGGTCAGACTGAAAACAACTATACAACTTCCTCTGAAACATACAGCAGCTGATAAGTCCTGGACGGAATAAGATTTTTAAATAGACGTAATTTACAAATCTGTAGCTCAGTAGCTGCCCTAAACGAAAACACCCAGCATGTTGGACTATATGGTAGTATATAGTATAGGTCAGTGTTTCCCAACCAGGGGTGACTCCAGCTGTTGCAAAACTACAACTCCCAGCATGCCCGGACAGCCAAAGGCTGTCTGGGCATGCTGGGAGTTGTAGTTTTGCAACAGCTGAAGGCGCTCTGGTTGGGAAACACTGGTATAGTTTACGGTGCAACATTTGGTTGGTTGGATAAATACCGGCCATTGCATTGCTGGAATTTTTTATATAAAAATACCGGCAGGGTGGCCCAAATACAGGCCATGCCGGTAAAATACCAGCCAGGTGGCAACTCTATCAGTACTAAGTACAGTAGTCCCTCAAGTTACAATATTAATTGGTTCCAGGACGACCATTGTAAGTTGAAACCATTGTATGTTGAGACCAGAACTCTATGGAAACCTGGTAATTGGTTCTGAAGCCCCAAAATGTCATCCAAAAATAGGAAAAAGTGAGGATTAAAGAAAAATAAGTAGATAACTAATATAGATAAAGCAAATCCTTACATATAAAGGTAAGAAAGATCTGCTGGGAGCTGTAATCACTGTATGTCAGTGTTTCCCAAGCAGGGTGCCTCCAGTTGTTTAAAAACTACAACTCCCAGCATGCCCGGACAGCCGAAGGCTGTCCGGGCATGCTGGGAGTTGTAGTTTTGTAACAGCTGGAGGCACCCTCTATGGGTAACCCTGGTCTATGTAGAGGACAGGAGCTTCTTCAGGGTCCTATACAAAACACGCAATGTCCTAAAAAAAAAAAAAAAAAAGGAAAATGGAGCCTCCTGTACCTGTTGTCCAAAGGAGCAGCTAACCCTGGCACAGGTAAAGAGTACAGAACATGTAATACCTCCCTGTACTGTAGGGGGCGCTACCAGACACCAGTCAGTGCATGCACTTTAGGAATACAGGGGTTTTACCAGTGAAATATCCATTCTGATTGGTCGGTTCTTCCAGCCCTTGTCACGTTTCGCAGATTCCGTAGCATTGTAAGTTGAGTCTGGTTTCAAGTTACAATGGTCCAGAAAAGACGATTGTATATTGAAACTATTGTATGTTGAGGCCATTGTAAGTTGAAGGATCACTGTACCGGTACGGCCTCCGTGCATGCAGTACAGGCACAGTGCCCATGTACAGGAGCCCTTATACAACTCATACTTGGGAGTTTGGAAATCGTAAGCTTGACTAAAGGCCGGGTAAAATCCTTCTTTTAACAATAAGAGGAGGCAGTGTACACAAACTGCGGTAACACACAAATCCATCCATACAAAGGCTGCACAAAGAGTACTCACCAGAAATGGATCACTCAACACGACCAGCCGCAATGATAAAGGCCTGGCTACATTTGGAGCATGGACTATTACTGTGACCTCAATAACAGGTCAAGTCATTCCCATAACTCTTCCCTCATCATAAGCATTACACAGAAAAAGACATGGCCACCACAAACAAGCTGCTGTCGACAGATCCATAATTCTTATCATAGATCTCTGTGACTGTATAAAGCACAATGATGTATTGTTCTAAAGGGGCTGATTGGACGCTTCATTCCTTAATATCTCCTGTCACTCAGTCTGTTAACACATGAATGCACACATGGAAGTGTTCTAGATACAGCGTCTTCCATTGTATAGGGCCAATTAGGGCTGGGTGGTATACCGGTTCATACCGAATACAGAATTTTTTGGGCTGCACGATATGGATTTTCCCCCATACCGGTTGGGCCCCTCCCCCTCGGGAATGTATTATCAGCCTAGCGCAGCGCTGTCCCCACATCAGGGAACTAACCCTATGTGACCCGCCAGCGCTGTTCTGCCCCCCCCCCCCCCAATTAATGATCAGCCCAGCGGGGTACTACTCACAGATGCCAAACACTGCCCTCCTCCTCTTTGTTGGGGGCCACCGGGCGCTGGAACTCACTGTACGCCAGTGGTCTCCAACCTGCGGACCTCAAGCTGTTGCAAAACTACAACTCCCAGCATGCCCGGACAGCCAACGGCTGTCCGGGCATGCTGGGAGTTGTAGTTTTGCAACAGCTGGAGGTCTGCAGGTTGGAGACCACTGCTGTACGCTGTATCCCTATGCCTGGGCTGCAAAAGATACAGAAAATAAACTTTTAACTCACCCACCTCAGCCGCACGCTGGGGACGGGGGGAGGACAGCCGTCAGCCTATTACCGGCCGGAGCGATGCCCGCCCCGCCCCGGCCAGTGATAGGCTGAGCCCACTGTCATGTAAGAAGGGCAGTGCTTGACATCTGTGAGCAGTACCCCGCTGGGCTGATCATTAATTGGGGGGAGCAGAACAGCGCTGGCGGGTCACATGATTTGGGGGGGGGGGGGGGGGGGAAGCCGAACACTGCGTGCGGGTCACATGATTGGGGCGGGGGGGGTTGGGCAGGGGCAGAACAGCGCTGGCGGGTCACATGATTTGGGAGGGTGAAAATACAGTTATATACCGTGGAACCGCCGCCGTAAGTTAAAAAAAAATACTGTGATCCACATATTTGGTCATACCGCCCAGCCCTAGGGCCAATGCACATTAATGCATTACAAGGATATTTGCAGGCTGTATAGACAATACTGACAGTGACAATTCTATGTGTAATATCCGGCTATACATCCACAGTCACTTGTGAATATGAAAACTGCCGCCTCAGCAGAAGCGCACAGAGGTAATAAGACAGAGAGGCGGCATTATTACTTTACACATGACAAAGCCAGTTTGGCACTTTCCACCCCCATGCGTGCAGCAGCAGTGCATGCTTACCCAATGATGTTGCAACTACACGTCAGTGTGTCTGTATGATCCTGACTCATTATCACAAGGTCTCATGTCACGACAAACACAGTATTATTACATATAGGTGAAAAAAGTATAGGGCCGACATAACTGACGGCAGGAATCCCACCAGAACAGCAAGAGGCTCTACATTGTATACATGGGATATACAAAGCATGCCCACTACTTACTGATACCTACACAGTTATCCACAGCTTTACTCAAAAGGTTAATTTAAAGGGACAGTACTCCTACAGATGCCTGCATTGATTGTATACAGTCGACTGCTATCTAAGTCATGATGAGGCCAGGTTCATACGTCCCTAGTGTGCTGCATGGTCAATTTTGCAGCAAAACCACATCGGCATTTACTGAAAATGGCTGCAGTTTTACAGTGCATTTTTTGGCTATGTGATTTTAAAAAGTGAAACCCGTTACTTTTAGCACCTATAAAAAGCAGGTGGCCAACAACTGCATAGCGAGAGCACAGTGATTCGCAAAAAATCCCCTGCAGTTATGCTATGTAGTGATTGGCCATGGGGCACACTAGGGATATATGTTAACCCAGCCTTACAGACAAGCACAAACATACTAATTTAAGAGCGCTAACAGTTGTACTGTTCAAGTCTTTTATAAAGCATGTTTAGTAAACATCCACAGTGCAGGGAGAAAAAGTAAGTGAACTTTTCGTGTTTATGATTTCTCCACGAGCCAACTGGTAAATGATGCTTTAGTTAACAAGATAAGATGGAAAAAGTAGGTTTCACAAGTGCTTACAAAGCCTTGTTATGTGTTATAGTGACCTATAAAGCTGGAAAATGTGTCAAAAGCATTGGTAAAGATCTGGGTGTAAACCATCCATGGTCAGACAAAAATTATCTATAAATGGAGAAAATTCTGAAGGTGAGAAAGATCCTAAGGAAAACAGCAAAAGAAGTACAGAAGACTCTACAAACTGCAGAAACCTCTGTTCATGCTCACCCTTTAATATCCTAGTTCACTTCATAAACCCATTCTAGACTGCCAGTTCCTATAGATTCCAGACATTATGTAGAGCTGCAGGGACTAAAAGCTGAGTGGTGACATCACAGGACCTAGTGTGCATTTACCAATCCATAAATCCATTTACAAGTCTCCTTGAACCATTTATAGGTAAATCTGTTCTCACATTTGCTTTGATGAAGGCTCAGCCTCATGGCACATTGCGTAAAGTAAGTAAAATGACCAAGCTGTGTTCAGCTACATGTGTATCACAATAATTCCTACCACAATATTCTACTTTTCATCTTAGTACATACAATATAACACCAAAGGTATGAGGAACAGTTTACCTGCTATCTTGATGTTCATGTGGTTATCTAGTAGGAGATTTTCAGCTTTCAAATCTCGGTGCACAATATGGCGGCTATGGCAGTACTCCACAGCAGAGAGGATCTGCCAAAACTTTCTCCTGGCTTCTGACTCACTAAGACGCCCATGGTTCGCCAAGTAATCTGTGGAGGAAAGAGTGGAAATACCTTAAGTGATGCAAAGCTATAAATTCCTTATTATGATTCAGACATGACAGTGGCAAGGCATTCATTGATAATTTAAAGGAGATATGTGAAGAGAGGGATTTATTTTTTCAGAAGTATGTACATTGCATAGTACATAAAAAAATAAAGCTCTACTTACCTCCAGCACTCCCATGGTGCCTCTGGTGTCCTGCTTCAGTCACTGTTTAGTCATGCTGCAGCTGCAATGTCCTGCCTTGACCAGTGATTGGATGAGCAGCAGTGTAATGTATTGAGCCTTGGCCCGGCCTTCTTCCTGCTGCCCAGGCCCCATACGTCACACTGCCAGCTCGACCTATCGCCAGCTGGAGAGGGGCAATTAGCTGTGCTGTACCATGACTGTCTACTCCCAAAACAAAAAAAAGATCACACCAGGGACCACCAGAGCAGGACATCAGAAGCCCCATGGGAGCCCTGGAGGCGAGTAGAGATTTATTTCTTTTTATGTACTACGCTATTAGCAGACTGGCAAGACCAAGACTGGGACCAGGCTCCTTACCTAGATCCGCCTTCACCAAATAATGACAGCACAATGCGTAACTTTGGGTGGAGGTTGACCACAGCATTTATTATTATAAATAACATTAACTTTAACCACTTCATTCTGTAAACATAGTTTGTGCGGTATGCTCCACCGACTCCATCAAGCATTAATGCTCCCAAACCTGTCACTTGTGCAAAATATCCTTAATAACCACCCACTGTGACTTGGGAACAAAAGCCGAGACACTGAAAAATATACAAACAACACACAAATCAGAAAGACAACATCAACATTAGGGAGGGAGGGTGGTACACCCTTCAGGACTCTGCAGGGAGAATGGCATCAGTGCTGTGAAAAAACTATAAAAGGTACTGGGGAGGGGTCCAAAAATGCAGGAGCAAACAGCTCTGCTGGAATAGAGGCATACCCATTCAGATCTGCCCAGGGGAGGGAACCAGCCCACTGGACATTGCAAGAGAAGGGAAGGGGCGACTGCAAACCCCCTCTTAAAGGCGCAGGAGCGCATGCCAGTCATAGGGCCCTATTGCCATACACCACCATGCACCTACATATGATATATAAACATTTTTTGTATATTTTTTTATCAGTTTCTATTTTCTTATTGTAATATTTTTATTTTATTTTAGTATATTATTATGGTGGCAACCATCTTGTCTGAGCTGTTTTCTAACAGCATTTAGGGATAGGCTTTACAACAAGTCCCATAGACACAATGAACATCTCCAGACCCTATTCTTTGTATAAAGTACATTTGTAAGCATGCTCTATAACCATAGCAGAGGTCATTCGAAAGGGGAGGCTGAGCTTCTAATGTCTTCTCTATCTACTGGTTTCCCTGTAATTCTGTACAGATCATTTTCCAGCAGTCTCCTTGTCCTCACAGACAGAACAGGAAGTGTCAGCTTAGTTTTAGGCTTAGTGGTCAGAATAAAATGACAAGATTTCAGGATTATTTTAAAATATAGATAGTAAAATGGAAAATTAGAAAGAAAAATCAACAAATATTCTTGATTTACATAAAAACAATTTTTTTTTGTTATTTCTATAAGAAAGCAAAATAAAAACTTTTTTTTAATAATAAATTGGAATACGTTAACAGGGTTAGTACAAATGATGTCTTCCATAATAGAAGTGTTTTTCTGGCATTTTTCCAGGAATAGAACGGCTTCTTCATTCCAGGAAATCTGACTGATTCACATTCTTATCATAACAGACTTTCTACCAGAAAACGTATTAGTGGCATATGTCAAAGTATGGGTCACTTGTTTAAAGAGTTATGCTTGGGTCAGAGGCCATCAGTTTAATCAGGCCGAAATCTACACATGAAACATGTTTCCTGCACTTTATCTCTGATAATATTTTTTATTCCTGTGGCAATCGGATATTACATCCAGCAAGGCCAATTTAGCCAAGTTACGCAGACACATGGCGGTATACTAATGTAATGCATTTCTTGGAAGTCCATTCGGAAGCACGGAAGGGAATGGCGATGATGCTGGTGGAGCTGTACTGATTATCTCCAAGTTTTTCAAAAAGCAGATGTAAGAACAGAGTGGCAGGACAGAATTTAAAGGGGTACTCCACTGGAAAACATTTTTTTTAAATCAACTGGTGCCAGAAAGTTAAACAGATTTGTAAATTACTTCTATTTAAAAATCTTAACCATTCCAGTACTTAGCTGCTGTATGTTCCAGAGAAAGTTATTTTCTTTTTGAATTTCCTTTCTGTCTGACCACAGTGCTCTCTGCTGACACCTCTGTCTGTATAAGAAACTGTCCAGAGCAGGAGCAAATCCCCATAGCAAACCTATCCTGCTCTGGAAAGTTCCTAAAATGGACAGAGGTGTCAGCAGAGAGCACTGTGGTAAGACAGAAAGGAAATTCAAAAAGAAAAGAACCTCCTGTGGAGAATACAGCAGCTGATAAGTACTGGAAGGGTTAAGATTTTTAAATAGAATTATTTACACATCTGTTGTTTAACTTTTTGGCACCAGTTAATTTAAAAAAAAAATGTTTTCCAGGGGAGTACCCCTTTAAAATAAGAGCAAGGCAAAGAATATAGGCGATTTATATAAGAATTATAATTGAAAAGGTTTGTCCCGCCAGCCACAAAGTACGATCAGCGAGGATCCGACTGCTAAGACGCCTAAGGAACACGACAATGGAGGTTCCCATCTGAACGGATCACGGTCACATGTGTGCACGCTGCTTCATTCAGTATCTATAGTACTGCTGAGGATAGCCAAACATTGTACAGTGATCCCTCAACTTACAATGGCCTCAACATACAAAAGTTTCAACATACAATGGTCTTTTCTGGACCATCGTAAGTTGAAACCAGACTCAACATACAATGTACAGGCAGTCCAGATCTGTGAAACGTGTCAATGGCTGGAAGAACCGACCAATCAAAATGGGCATTCACTGGTAAAACACCTGTATTACTGAAGTGTATGCACTGACTGGTGTCTGGTAGTACATGTTCTGTACATTTTACCTGTAACAGGGTTAGCTGCTCTTTTGGACACCAGGTGAGGGCGACTCCATTACTTTTTTTTAGGACATTGCGTGTACTGTACAGGACCCTGAAGAAGCTCCTGTCCTCTACGTAGACCAGTGTTTCTCAAGCAGTGTGGCCCCAGCTGTTGCAAAACTACAACTCCCAGCATGCCCGGACAGCCTTTGGCTGTCCGGGCATGCTGGGAGTTGTAGTTTTGCAAAAGCTGGAGGCTCCCTGCTTGGGAAACACTGACATAGACAGTGATTACAGCTCCCAGCAGATCTTTCTTACTTTTATATGTAAGGATTTGCTTAATCTATATTAGTTATCTACTTATTTTTCTTTAATTCTCACTTTTTCCTATTTTTGGATGACATTTTGGAGCCTTTAGAACCAATTACCAGGTTTCCATAGAGTTCTGGTCTCAACATACGATGGTTTCAACATACAATGGTCGTCCTGGAACCAATTAATATTGTAACTTGAGGGACCACTGTACTTGGTTATCTCTGTCAGTCCTATAGACAGTGAATAATATGGATGATATGGCAGAGCACGTGTTGTGGTGGGACAACTTCTTTAGTGAAGGGTCACAGATGGGCAGACACACAGGGCTTCCCGGCCACAGCCCTGTGTGTGCAGAAGGTTTGGAGGCGGGTTGAGTGCGACAACGTGACTGTGATGGGCAGGCCCGTCTCCAAACCTTACTGAACACACAGGGATGCGTCGGGGGACAATAGCAAAATGCCCTGCTGCCCGGCAGATTTCTCGCAGCTTGAAATACGCTGCATGTTTATGCTCCATGTGGTACTCCACCCATAAGGTATAAATTGCTCTAGTACCTGACCCACGTTTGAGCATTATGAGGGAGATTTATCAAAACCTGTGCAGAGGAAGAGTGGTGCAGTTGCCCATAGCAACCAATCAGATTGCTTCTTTCATTTTCCACAGGCCTCTTTAGAGGCCTGTGGAAAATGAAAGAAGCGATCTGATTGGTTGCTATGGGCAACTGCACCACTCTTCCTCTGCACGGGTTTTGATAAATCTCCCCCTATATGTATATGCTCTCAGTAATCTAGATGCTGAATGTGTGTGTACATCTAATACTGCTTAATGCTGAATACAGTAAGCAGTAATGTATTTGTGTATAGGTAAAAGGCTCTATCAACTTGATGGTCATTATAGATTGTACAGAACTAATATTGGTTACAGTTGTGTTGGAATGGTATGAATATGAAGGAAAAGAAAGAAGTGAAGATTCTTTAATACAGTGATCCCTCAACTTACAATGGCCTCAACATACAATAGCTTCAACCTACAATGGTCTTTTCTGGACCATTGTAACTTGAAACCAGACTCAACCTACAATGCTATGGAATCTGCAAAACGTGTCAATGGCTGGAAGAACCGATATTTCAGAATGGACATTTCACTGGTAAAACCCCTGTATTACTGAAGTGTATGCACTGACTGGTGTCTAGTAGCGCCCCTACAGTACAGGGAGTTACTACATGTTCTGTACTCTTTACCTGGGTCAGAGTTAGCTGCTCCTTTGGACACCAGGTGAGGGCGGCTCCATTTTCCTTGTTTTAGGACATTGCGTGTACTGTACAGGACCCTGAAGAAGCTTCTGTCCTCTAAATAGACCAGTGTTTCCCAAAGAGGGTGCCTCCAGCTGTTGCAAAACTACAACTCCCAGCATGCCCGGACAGCCGAAGGCATGCTGGGAGTTGTAGTTTTGCAACAGCTGGAGGCACCCTCTTTGGGAAATACTGAAATAGACAGTGATTTACAGCTCCCAGCAGATCTTTCTTACTTTTATATGTAAGGATTTGCTTTATCTGTATCTACTTATTTATCTTTAATCCTCACTTTTTCCTATTTTTGGATGACATTTTGGGGCTTCAGAACCAATTACCAGGTTTCCATAGAGTTCTGGTCTCAACGTACGATGGTTTCAACATACAATGGTCGTCCTGGAACCAATTAATATTGTAACTTGAGGGATCACTGTACTTAGCTAGATTGTAATATACTATAAAAAAAAAAAAAAACATAGATCTCAAGGGCAGGTTTTAGACCTGGCCACCAATGGGGAAATGATTATAATACAAGAAGAAATATCAAAGGAGAAGTAAATGCTGGACCAGCCCCAGGAGAATATTAGTTTATACAGTAGGCATGTTCTGCTGATTTATCTTTGTTACTGGGAATAAGATTTGATACTGGAAAAGTTTTGGATTGTTTATCTAATCAAGGAAAATACTGATAGCTTTTTTTTGTCCTTGCCTGGTTTAAAAATCTCATATTCAAGCAATCTTTTAGGGCATTCTGGGGCAATAGGGGTGGATCATTTGTTCAATATCCTGGGCTAAGAGCCATTAGAATATTTAGCTCTATTTCTGGTGCACCCGACAGTGTCCCGATACCAATGAGCACCAAATAATGGGTTATTTTCCCTGTGGTGGTACTGCAAGGCAGAAAAAGGGGGATTCTTGTCTGGACTTTTGTGGTCACAGGATATCCCATAAATGCCTGATAGATGAGGATCCTAGCTATAGGACTGACCCCTATCTTGAGATTAAGTGGGGAACGACTAACCCTCCCCGCCGGACGGTCCCTGCAGCATAGATGGCCCGGACCAGCTCACCCTTCCTTCCTATCAAGGGGAGGTGAGTAGAAAACAAAAAGGGGGGGGGGGGGTCTGGATGATGACGAAGGCCGCAGTGGTCTTCAACCTGCGGATCTCCAGAGGTTTTAAAACTACAACTCCCAGCATGCCCGGACAGCCGATATACGGTAAATGAGGCATTACAGCTGGGGCCCTATTACTTATGCATTGTGGCCAGCTTCTTTAAATTACACCATTGCCACTAGTCCGTGAGATCGACGCTCTCTAAAATATGGTACAACAATAAAGTGGAATAAAAAATATTTTCTTTAGTATTCGGAGAGGATGTTGGGTGCAAATTGGCCTCTTTTCTAAAATGTGAAAACAGATGACGAAACCAAAAGCTGTTTATACTCTTAGACGTGTGAATTTCATAGAATTTTAACCCTTCTTGACAAGCAGGTTAATTGTTAACAATTATCAAAGTTGTTATTAGCGGTAAATATAAACAGGTACCTTGTAATACAGATTCATTGGCAGCAGAAGATCCTTAATTAGGGGAAGAATTATTGGGAGCTGCTCTGTAATTACAGACAGTTCATTAAACCATAATCTGAAATAATATAAAGATAATGCAGCCGTCACCGCAACTTCCACAGCAATTATCTCCTACAAAGGGACGGTGGCCCTATAGCCCTCGTGTCTCGAGTAATGAGAGCCATAAAGAAAGGCACTGCGCTGCTGCTAATATTCATCAGACTTGGTTTTTATTCATTTAGTATTAATTCTCAGAGAATGGATATTGGCCACAGTCTCACAAAAGTTAATTCAGTCAAGGAAGATGAGAACCTGACTCTGGGCAGGTGATTGATATACTTTTAGTAGCTCCTCCAGGTATAAAGGCTTTAAAGGGGTACTCCGCTGCTCAGCGTTTGGAACTCGAGATGTCATAGCACCGGGAGCTCGGGATGTCATAGCCCCGCCTACTCATGCCTTCACGCCCCACCCCCTCAATGCAAGTCAATGGGAGGGGGCACGACCTGAAGAAGCGTCGGGAGCAGCACGAAATAGCTGTTGTCCGAATAAACTGCAAGTCCAGCGCCCCGCTGAATGTTTTAACGCACCGTACCTAATAAAGAAGATTCTGCACACCTTACCATGAGTGCCACCTGGCTTCTTTTCATATGCTTTGTACTGAACTGCATACTCTCTGGATGATAGAGCACCGCGGCATGGCAGAGAGAGGATCTGCAGCTCCGGACAATGTGTTCAGCAGCGCAGGTGTGTGTTTAGGCTTTTGCAGTATATATCAGTGCTGGCTTTCTTTTTCTATGAACTTGGTTTATGAAAGAACAGTGGCCACCAACCTGTGGCTCTCCTGCTATTAGATAAAACTACAACCCCAACATGCTAAGAATTGTAGTTTCACAATAGCTGAAGAGCCACAGGTTGGAGAATACTACCATAGACAATATTATGTGCAATTGGGGCTTATTTTGATTCACAGCTTAGACTGCTCACTACTGCCCTAGAATGCCCTCTATGCTGCTGTTGCTTCTTTGGGTATACTGTAAAGAGACAAAAGAGCCCAACCCCCCTTCTAGTTATATAGTGACTAGAAATAGTGCTACTTCTCATGTACACATGCAACCGCCCATCCTAAATATTTACTTGAAGTGACAGATACGCTTAAATGTTAGTGACAGCTCTTCTGGGGAACCCTGGCTTAAAAATACTCCTCTGAGTATTGCCACATATATACGGCCACCATCTCCACCATCTGTTTTAATGAACAGGATTCATACATAAGGGCAGAAACATAACAGATACCTAGATGGTTTAGTTATGTGTCCTTCATAGCTGCTTGTCAACACCCCTGGCTTCGTATGTATTCCCATAGCCATATTATCTTTATAGTTTGTGTACATTGAAAACGGTTTTCATTATTCTATTTTCACTGAGAATATTCATTCTAGAATGTGTTATTCATAGCAGTATCTCAACAGAAATAAGAAAAATGTGTTACATCCAAGGAACCACACGTCAAACTGCGCCTATCCCTCAAGGCATAGAAAAGTCACATGGAGTCTGCATGGAGACAGTTTAGGGATAATATTTGTGTGTCTGTGGGGTCTGATGGCCTTAAAAGAATCCTATGCAGTGAGAAAAGCAGATTATTCATATTGATGTTTAGTTGACCAACTGGGATCTAAGACCTTGTTGTGTTAAATCAATCTAACTTTTTTACCTTATGGAGAGCCTTTAACATGGTATTATTCAATAAGGCACAAATGGGTTTGATACTACGGTATATATTATACTATGAATCTGCTGTACAGATCCGTAATGCAGTACCCATAGTAAACTATGGGATAATACTATACTGCCATATGTTCCAGGTTTAAAGGACATCTGCAGCAAAAGACAACTTTTATCCCGTATCCACAGGATAAGGGATAAGTGTTTGATCGCAGGGGTCCGACCACTGAGACCCCCCCCCCGCAATCTCCCAAATGGGGCCCCGCATTGCCGCTCTATGTGAGTGGCTAATGCGCGTACCGCTGACCTCTCTGAGGTCTACGGAACACCCCCTCCCCATACAGTTCTATGGGAGAGGCGAGGAGGCATGTACGCTGCATCCCAGCCTCTCCCATAGAACTATATGGAGAAGGTGTGTCGGGCCCGATGTCACTCTGCGGCTGGCTCGGGAGTGCCGCGGCAGAGCCGTGGCCCCAGGCAGGAGATTGCGGGGGGCCCAGCGGTCGGATCCCCCGCCATCAAACACTTATCCCCTCTCCTGTGGATAGGGGATAAGTTGTCTTTTGTGCGGATGCCCTTTAATAAGTATATGTTCAATCAGATGTTTTAATAATACAAATGGTGCTGTACAGAGGCAATATATATATGGCAGCAAACACACACACACATATATATATATGGCTTTGCTGTGTATATAACTTTTAGAGCAAGGCATTAACAATGCTTTAATATGGAATAACTGTATGCACCAAAAATCTGGTGGAATTTTTGCCCCCCAAAAAACCTTACCTGCATAAGTTGGGTCTTGTCTTGCAGAACCTGAGCGGCAGTCATGTTGGCACAATGGAGTTAAAAACCACAGGAAAAGGCTGTTCTGAATGGTTTTCTATAGTTAAAGGGGTACTCTGGTGGAAAACAATCAACTGGCTTCAGAAAGTTAAACAGATTTGTAAATTACTTCTGTTAATAAATCTTAATCCTTTCAGTACTTATCAGCTGCAGTATACAACAGAGGAAGTTGCGTTGTTCTTTTCTGTCTGACCACAGTGCTCTCTCTGCTGACACCTCTGTCTGTATCAGGAACTGTCCAGAGTAAGGAGCAAACCTCTCCTTCTCCGGACAGTTCCTGACATGGATAGAGGTGTCACCAGAGAGCACTGTGGTCAGACAGAAAAGAACAACTCAACTTCCTTTGTAGTATACAGCAGTTGATAAGTACTGGAAGGATTAAGATTTTTAAATAGAAGTCATTTACAAATCTGTTTAACTTTTTGGCACCAGTTGATTAGAAAAAAAAAAATTATATATATATGTTTTCCATCAAAGTGCACCTTTAAGAGGTTTAGCAAGCTGCATACCTGCAAAGTTATTTAACTGTAGCACCAATTCAATAATATCCACAGGATTTTTGTGGTAAATAGCTTGCAAAACTGAAAACCTTGTGGGTCCATGCGCTTTTTAACTGCATCACAGCTGTATCTAGTAGAGATGAGCGAGCTTACAGTAAATTCGATTCGTCACAAACTTCTCGGCTCGGCAGTTGATGACTTTTCCTGCATAAATTAGTTCAGCCTTCAAGTGCTCCGGTGGGCTGGAAAAGGTGGATACAGTCCTAGGAAAGAGTCTCCTAGGACTGTATCCACCTTTTCCAGCCCACGGGAGCACCTGAAAGCTGAACTAATTTATGCAGGAAAAGTCATCAACTGCCGAGCCGAGAAGTTTGTGACGAATCGAATTTACTGTAAGTTCGCTCATCTCTAGTATCTAGACTGCCCCACTTCTGCACTGCGACACCCTACCCTTAGATCAGTGGTCTCCAACCTGCGGACGTCCAGATGTCGCAAAACTACAACTCCCAGCATTCCCGGACAGCCAACGGCTGTCCGGGAATGCTGGGAGTTGTAGTTTTGCGACATCTGGAGGTGTGCAGGTTGGAGACCACTGCCTTAGATGAATGTTCGGGTAAGGAATAAGTATAGGATCATTCATCAGCAGCCCAGGTTCTGAGATATGTTGGATCTTTCTTTGCACCTTAAAAATCTGTTCCGCGCCTACATTCGAGAGACTGCATTTCCAGCTTCACACTCCTTTCTGTATTCTTGATTGAGATAGACAAACAAAGACAGACACGAGTGTGGAAATTCACAAAACATGTCTGGATTATAGGAGCCATTTACAAAGGGGGGAAAAAAGAAATATTAACAGCGCCCTAGCATTTTGAGAGGAAGCGGGGATCCGGGCTAAATGTTCCTTTCAGCAGAGCTGGTAATTACAATCATTCTCTAACAGAGAGTCCTATTGGAGGCTGCTGACCTTCAAGCCTCCTCTGAGCCGTTCCTAATGAGCTGGTTGAGTGATACAGGCAACCACGTCAGCGCTGGAATAATCTCTGCTAAATGTCCCAGTATGTTTTGGAGTCATTACTCAGACCCAGGGGTATACGCACCTGCATTCCTCCAACTAACAGGCAGCACATACACAAAGCAGATTTCACAGCGCTATTAACCCTGCTGCTTCTGGATAAAAAAATCCATATTACAGGCTCTAAGGTATCAATTGTGCATATGCATCGCTGGGAATTAGAGATGAGCGAATTTACAGTAAATTCGATTCGACACGAACTTCTCGGCTCGGCGGTTGCTGGCTTTTCCTGCATAAATTAGTTAAGCTTTCCGGTGCTCCGGTGGGCTGGAAAAGGTGGATACAGTCCTAGGAAAGAGTCTCCTAGGACTGTATCCACCTTTTCCAGCCCACGGGAGCACCTGAAAGCTGAACTAATTTATGCAGGAAAAGCCATCAACTGCCGAGCCGAGAAGTTTGTGACGAATCGAATTTACTGTAAGTTCATTCATCTCTACTGGGAATACAGTCTTCAAGTACGTCTTTAATTGGCATTCACACACACACATATAATATAGACCTGACATATAATGCCCTATGTAACAATAGCTACCTAAGTGAAATACTCACAATTCACAACTTTTCTGTTGTGTTTTGACTATGCGCATCAATATTTTTACATTTTAAGGATATGTTGTCACATCCTTTTTAAGGCTCATTTTAAAGCTTGGAACTGCTGAATTTTATTAACAGATATTTTATTATTATTACACTATATTTTATACATTTATTGCCTTTCCTTTTTGTTATGGAAATTTACTGTTTATTGTAACAATTATATACAGCATCTTCTTTTTTGATAAACCTAATCAAACTGTGAAGACTATACATTTATATATTCATGTTGACTAATAGGTCAATGAAAATTCTACAAAAACTATACTGATGGACTTTTGAGCCTTTATTTTATTTACTTATTTATTTATTTTTGCTATTGTGTGTCCTTTTACGTGGCTATGTTTTCAGCTGTTTTTAAGGGGTGCAGCCAAAGCCAATCCGCAAAAAAAAAAACAAAAAAAAAAAAAAACAAGGGAGATTCTGCACTTCATATCAAATTGGGGTGATGCAACCGTGCAACAGTACATTAATCCCCCAAAAGACACAAGGAAAGAAATGTGCACTCTAAAGTTCATATTAAATACAAGGCATATAAACTTAAGGCGTACCCATCAGATCCAACAAAAAATTTTTTTTTTTTAAATATATCACTCAGTACCTAATCCTGACCATGTACATTTTTATGTGTCTACCACCTTTATTTATTTATTTTATTACACCTGCCAGGGGGATTGATTAGTTGGTACGCGTAAGGATCTGACTGACTGTGATAAGTGTCCAATTGTGATGGCTATATGACGGTGTCACAGCATCTCCAATATGTATGGTATTGTGGGGTATACCTGGTATTGTTAGTACATATCAAAAGTGGTCTAAGGAATGAACCGTGAAAAGCCAGCAATAGTTTTATAGGCACCCAAAGGAACAGGAATCCACACAATATAAGGCAGGTGGTTTTATTGTAATGGCTATTAGCTGTACATTACCTGACACAACTACACAAAATAAACTCTACTGATACCATAAGATGAAGTCAGGACTAGGAGTGCCCTTCTCTGTTGCCTATGTCCAACCAGTAAATTGTGCCCAGCCAACCACTCAGACAATTGCCCCACTGCCTGGAGGGATCTTCTGATTTGCCACCACAAGGTCAAGACATTTGACTGGTCATCTAAACCCCTAGAATTAGTGAGTAATGTGCTACTGGCCTCTGTGACACTGCAAGGGGTTGAACGTGACTTTCCTCAACTAGGACGGCTCTCATGTTACACTTCACCAGGGAGGTGATAAATGATGGCTTGTTAGCAGTCCTATGAACAGAATATTTACAAAGTGCTGTGGATGACGCAGGCAAGCTCTTGGCATCTGCTTGTGATACTTATTCTTCGTCCGGCAGGGGAATTTAGCAATGGAGGAAGGGAGAACGTTGAAGTCACACCAGGGATTACAATTTGAAGTTGAAAAAGAAAAATGAGCACCAACCTTATATAGTAAAGAAATGTCTGAACCAAGTCCTAGAACTCCTCCTATATGCTGCATTTCTAACCTTCTGCATTTCTATGTTAATATATGAAGCCGTTGATAAAATTATATCCCCCTTAGCAACCATTTGTGTATTGCCTAAATACATCTAACATAAGAGAAATAGCTCATTTGCATATGGCTTAAAAATGTGTTTACATGTTTGGTGGCATTGTAGTAAAATTCAAGAATAGTAAAAGTCAAGAAATGGAGGAATACAGATTTTAACCTTTTCCAGCTTATGCAGTAATTTTAGGAGATATCTATAAAATAGCAAGGGATAGGTATTTAGTGAGTAGAGCCCTAGATTTCAATCCTCCAAAATTGGTTATGCATTAAAATAAAGAAATTTACAAATATAAATATTTATGGCTCTCAGCACAAAAATTCCAGGATATGGTAAAAATGGTAATATTTTCTAAAAATGTAAAACACAGAGGGACATTTATCATTGCCTTAACCCCTTAGGACTTAGGGTTTTTTCATTTTTGCACTTTCGTTTTTATCTCCTCACCTTTTAAAAATCATAACACTCAGTTTTCCACCTATATGAGGGCTTGTTTTTACACTACCAATTTTACTTTGTAATGACATCAATCATTTCACCACAAAATCTACGGCGAAACATAAAAAAATAAATTATTTTTGGGACAAAATTGAAAAAAAAAAAAAAAAAAAAGCCATTTTGTAAATGATACCATATAGCTATAACTTATATAGGTTTTATAGCCTTATATAGGTTTTTATTTGTTTTGATGGGGCTTTGTCCGTGTGGTTTATTTATTGTTATATTTTTATAGTTCAAACATTTATACATGTGGCGATACCACATATATGTTTGATATGCTTATGTTTATTTTTGTTTACACACACACACACATACATATATATATATATATATATATATATATATATATATATTATTTTTTTTAAATGGGAAAGGGGGGGAATGATTCAAACTTATTAGGGAAGGGGTTAATTCCCATTTATTAATGCTTTTTTTTTTTTTTACACTAATTATTAGTCCCCATAGGGGACTACTGCATGCAACCCATGCATAGTATAGCATTGATCATTGTTATCGGTGCTTGATTGCTTCAAGCTGCTGATGCTTCCTGGAGCATCGAGCCACCAATCAGACGGCGAGGAGGCAGGCCCTCCTGCAGTCTTCTCAGTTGATTGGTTTTACCGCAGTGGTCCCGCTGAGCTGCCAGGGCTGTTTTTTATTTTAGATGCCATAATAAACTTTGATCATGGCATCTAAGGGGTTAATGCTGGGTATCACCGCAACTGGTGATGTTCGGCATTAGACACGGATACCAACAGCTGATAGCTGCCAGGAACACCAAGCTACGACGCCCGCTCATTTCTGAGCACGAGTCATAGAAGGGGAGCTGGCGCAGGGCGTACCTGTACACCCAGCGTCCTAAACTAGTTAACAGTCTTTTTTTTGCTTATACAGTGGTCCCTCAACATATGATATTAATTGGTTCCAGGAGAACCATCATATGTTGAAACCATCATATGTCGAGTACATATGTCTATGTAAAAATGGTAATTGGTTCTGGGGCCTTGGAACCATTGTATGTTGAATACATATCTCTATGGGAAACTGCTAATTGGTTCTGGGATGACCATTGTATGTGGAGTGTATGGGGAGTGTTTAACAAACCAGGGTGCCTCCAGCTGTTGCACAACTACAACTCCCAGCATGCATGTACAGCCATTGACTGTCTGGGCATGCTGGGAGTTATAGTTTTGCAACAGCTGGAGGCACACTGATAGGGAAACATTGATGTATGGGGTGTATAGTGTGTATATGTATTGTATGTAATGTGTGACATCGCATACAGTACTGTACAGTTCTTTAAATACCTTCAGGGGGGGACAGAATGTCCTCCATTACGATCCTGCCGACTACATCTCTATAGGAAAGGAAGGGAAGGGCAGCCAGCAGCTCATTGGATGCCTGCAGCAAGATGCTCCAGGCTATTGGCTATGGCTGCACATTGGGGGCGGGGCTTACACGGAGCTCACAGTGGAAGCCTGCGTGAGTTAGCAGGACAGCATGTGAGTAACAGGAGGCAGAACGGAGCACACGGGGCACATTAAACAACTATCTGTCAGTTGCTGAAGTTGTCAGCGCTGTCAGATAGCTGTTTGTATGATGGACCCGACACAGCAGCATCATATGTCGAGGCTGCCTTCAACATACGATGGGCTCTGAGAGGCCATCATATGTTGAAATGATCATATGTCGGGGCCATCATAGGTCGGGGGGGTCACTGTATTTGATGCTGATATTTGATGCATGAAACGTCGCGCTAAAACAGTTTTTTTTTTTTTTTGCAACATTTGGCTGTAATCAAATAGCAACAAACAATCTTGCACAAATCAATTTTAGTTTTCACTTTGCAGTGGTAACAGATTTATCAAGTGCAAATGTCGCACAAAAAGTCGCAAATCCATCCCAAAAAAATGCAAATATACACCGGCCCAGACCTGGCTTACAAAACTGCTTTAGGAGAGCACTTTTAAAAAAGTGCACAAAAAATTGCAACTGCGACTTTTTGTGCAGAAAAGAGGTGGAATCATATAAAATGGTTTTCTTTAAAGGTATTTTTTTTGCTTATGCGCGATATGTGATAAATATGTTGCACGTAAGCAATACCAAAGCAAAAATAAATGACTTCAAAACACACTTAAAAATTATTAAACATTTTTTTTTTAAGTAAAGCTTTATATTTCAAATTTAAATAAATAAATAAAAAAAAATTTAAATTCATGTTGAGGGACATAAGTACAGCACAAAAATATACTAAAAGGTATAATTACAATTACACCGTCATGTTTATATAGCAGTGCACGTTATTTCATTTGTGAGGTTCTGATGGTAGACTCCCTTTAAGGGTGCGTTCGCACGCTAGTAACTAGCAGCGGGTTTCCCGCTGCAGGGAACCCACTGCGAGTCACGCTACCATTCATTTGAATGGGTCCGCAGACAGTCCGCAAATCTGACACTATTGTGGACTGTCTGTGGACCCATTTAAATCAATGGTAGCGCAACTTGCAGCCGGATTCCTGCAGCGGGAAACCCGCTGCTAGTAATTGCGTGTGGACGCACCGTAAGAAACTTATTTGAAGGAGAGAAGGATTTCAATAACTTTCCTGCTATTAACTACTATGGCCAACATTTGGGATGGATTTGATACTTGGCAGAATGTTATATAGACATGGAAATATGAGCATCAGCCCGATGCCTCTCGTGTAGCATATTCAGGAAAACAATAGACAGGCTGATGCCATGGGAGAGTCTGATAGACCTACAAAGATTGCCACCCACACCAAATGATGCCATGGGAGAGTCTGATAGCCCTACAAAGATGGCCACCCACACCAAAATCACCACTTTGTGCCAGTATGCAGCTGGTAAGGCATGTACCATTATCCATCACTAAAGAAATAGAGCTGTGAAGTTGGAAAGTTGGGCATAGTTCGTCATAGTAGGGTGATAAAAAGGGCAAGAGACTGTAAAGATAAGCAGTCTATATTCATTGTGAAAAGAATATAATGGAGCATGGTATACATACAGGACAGGAAGCAGATAAAAAACGGAGATTAGGACTAGAACTAATGAACTGCAGCTTCACGTAACAAAGTTCTCAAGGACTTCAGGGGCTCCCTGAATGAGATTCAGTTATTAAAGGTCTACAAGAAAGAACGGTACACAAGGCTTTAGGAAACTCTGCATTGAACCTGGTTGGTTAAGCAATGAGACAGATTCCTGGCTAAAAGCTTACGGCGGTCTGAAAAGTTTGGTGACTAAGCATTAACAATCTGACCTGTACAAGCAATACCCAATGGGAGACAAAACGGTCTTTGTGCTAATAAGTAAAAAAAAACTTTTATGTTTGCGAGCACAGGAAATCCTTACTTGACTTTAGAAGGTTTAGGCATACAAATGCACATCAAGCAAAATGAATATCGCAGTGTACTAAGAATGTTTGACTTTATGCTGACAAGCCAGCAGGTCATCAAATGAAAGTGTCAGGAGATTGCGCTGCTTAATAAACCGCAAATTCATAGCAAAAATTGTGTCGGAACTAACAACTCTCAAGGCCACCCCTTATCCAGGGCCCACATGGACTATGTAAAGATTTGGGGGGAATTTATTAATGCTTAACACCAAAAAGTGAGTGAAAACTTAGCGATTTTTTTCTTCAGTGTTTTGTGCACAAGTTTACGGCACTGCACAAAAATGTATGACTTTTTTATTCTAGTTTTCTCATGTCAAGGATTGATAAATTCTGTTTTTAGGGATATATAGTGAGATTTATGAAAACATGTGCAGAGGAAATGTTGACCAGTTGCCCATAGCAACCAGATTGCTTCTTTTATTTTTCATAGGCTTAAAAAAAAAAAAAAAAAGTGATCTGATTGGTTAACACTTTTTGATAAATCTCCCCCATCATTTGCATATTTTTAACATAAATATAGGAAATGCATAGTTAAGTTAAAGTGCACTCAAAAGGAAATAATTCGGAGAGTATAGAGGACAATTGTTCCCACAGTGAACGTGTGGCCAGCTCTTGATGAATTTTCCATGAGGCTGTCGAACATTGCAGAGCTCAGCACTCGTGTCCCCTTATCAAGATAAGCAGGGGTGCTAGTGGACGGACTCCCACCAATCTGATAGTTATGCCCTATCCTGTTGATAACATTCTAAAATTAAAATACTCCTTTTATATACTTAACATACAAAAACAATGTATAACTTTGCAAATAGAAAAGTAAAATAAATAAAATAAAGTTCTTAAAAATAAAATTTACAAAACCTCCTACCGTTTTGGTCTACAGCCTCTAGGAGGAATTCTGTTATAGTACCTGTGTAGTCTAATCCTTCAGTCACCTCTTTTATCTGTGCTTTGATACCACAAAATAGGAACAGATAAATGAGAATATAAAATCAGGGTCTGTTTGAACTCTAACCGTGGAGACACATTCTGCATAGGGATTGCACACACAATACGGTAGAATATATTAAATAAACATTTTGGTTTTGTATTTCAGATGCAAAGGAGCATAAGAGCAAAACTGGTTAAAATAAATCCATGACATTAAAGGGGGTCTCTGGCAGCAGTTTTCACCTATTGAAGCAGCTGATGGCCCTATACAGAGAACAGCAAGAGCAGTGTAAATATGCTGTGGGTTATGGTCACACACCTTGCCTGACTGAGAAATCCTAGTTTTAAAGGCCTGGCCGTCAATATTGCACGAGGAGACATTCCCTTCCTGTTTAGTGCAGACAGCTCCTCCTCAACCATGCTACATCTATGGAACAGGTCTCCAATCATTGTATTATTTTCATTCAGTTTAGTTGGCTATTACTTAGTGTCCCAACTTTTCTATATCAAAGAAGCCAATGTAAGCCATCCATGTCAGGGTGAGTTAGATGCTGTTGACAGGCACGGGAAGATGGATACAAAGCAGAAAGGAATAATGACACTGGAATGAAGTTAAGTCAAAAACGGTTCAGATGTACTGCCAGAACTATGTGCAGTCAATGGGAAATTACATTTCTGTTTGCATGTTCACAGTTGGCCACCACTCAATATTGGCTGGTAACCCCACCCTGCTGCCAGCGGAATTATTTGCAAAGAAGAGCGTTTGAGCAAGAAGTTGTTTTTTTAAATTGTGGAGTAATTAATGAACCATCCGGGAAGGAGGAAGAGTTCTGAATAAGGAGTTGGGATGTGAGGACATGGAGTAAGCAATGAGACGGTAAAGGTTTACATCATTACATAAGGGAAAAAAAGCCACTAAACTTAAAAATGCATTGTCTCCTGAGCTCCCCACATTTTGAAGAAATAAAAATCTTAAATAGAGTCTTTCAAAATGGATAACATAAAAACCTTCCAGCACACAATCTCTGATGGAATTTTATCTTTGAATGTGGCCATACTATTAGCACCATGGTTAAAGAGGTAGTACAGTATCAAAAAAGTTATCCCCTATCCGCAGGGGTTTCAGACTGTAGAGTGGTCCAACCACAAGGACCCCCTGCAGTCTCCCGCCCAACATTCCGGCTCTCTGCATGAATGCAGTGTATGTCCACGGCACGAAGCTGTGTATGACACGCCCACTCAATGCATCTCTATGGGAGAGATAGAGATATCTCCCATAGACATGCATGGAGGGGGTGTGTCAGCCACCGCTTCTTTTGCCGGTCGATAAGCTTCAATTTATAAGGAGAGCGGGGCGCCAGTTGGACCCCCTGCAATCAGACAGTTTTTCCATATCCTGTGGATAGAGGATAAGTTTATTGATACGGTATAATTCCTTTAGGCTGTGGCGCCTGTAGTATGACACCTTATTGCTGAGGCCATTGATTGGCTGCAACGGTCACATGCAGGACGCTAGAAAAGAAAGACCAGGACACCTGCTGGAGCTTCTACGCTAAATCACTGTGGAATCAAAGAGGTGAGTTAAGGTTTTTGTTATTTTATTACATTTGAGGCACTTAGATATTTATTTCTTTTAAAAACATGGATAACAAAATTGTAGAGCAAGACTTGGGAATGCAGTTCATAACACAATTTTGATACTTCAGTTGGTGATCCCGGTCGCAGGTTATCTATTTAAAATTCTCACCAACTTTGAAGCCTGAGACTAAAACGATCAGAAGACGTATTTGTCGAAAGTCCCCATGCAAGTATACATCGGGATGTTGTTTAAGAAAAACAAGTATAAGGCTGTGCTTGTAACTTTTGGGAAACAGAATTGGCTGGATATACAAATAATAAAGTAACTAGGAATAGAACTATAGATGGTGTTTTACATTCTTTTGTACAAGTAGTGTTTTAGAAGGACTTTATTAGCTAAGTAAATAGTCATTTATACTATGTGGCACTACATATACCGGCATATGGTGCCTCTGTAACACAAAATGCTTGGAAACACACTTTTTTTCCCCCATGGAGCACAAAGCTTTATGTTCACACATAACAGTTCTTTAACCAGTGGCCTGAGCTGGACACAACAGATAAACCTTTTTGTGCACCAGTCCAGTGTTAACTAGTCGGACAGGGAAACTATAGGATTAGTTGTGTCATCAGTTTCCCTCGGATGCTTTTGTACTACACAGGAGTGACTAAAGCCTGAAGGCCCTGATACATGTGACGGCCCTAAGAGGTGCTTTATGGATCACTGGAAGTGCCCTGTATTAAAGCTGCTTTAAATACAATGGGCCTCATTTACTAAGAGTGTCGGGTTTTTACTAGTGGGAAATGTTGTTTCGGACTACCAGAATTCCTCTATATTTACTATGGGGTAAATTCGGGAACATTTTCTGACCAGCTTTTTCTAGGTGGAAATTTCCAGCCATTTATCCACAGGATTTTCTGTGAATTCAATAGTAAATAGGTCGGGTTTGTCGGATTTTCCTGACGCACGCGGTCGCAGACACTCTACACAAAAATAAGCAGACAAAAACTGGTCGGTTTTCACTTAGTAAATGAGGGCCAATATGTGTGTGTTATGTTAGTATGTGTTACTGCATGGGTCACTTAAGCTTATCACAATTTTCAGGATTTATATAGTAAATTTGTTGTTTATGTGTATATTATACAGTTCCCGTAACTTTAGTGTTAAAAGCTTATTGTATCTTGCTAGTTGTAGGTAGTCATAGAAACTGTACCAATACCGCTCAGAAAATCTATGACAAGTCCAGCAGAACACCGACGACTCTGTTTTCCTGGAAATTGTTCAATACCCCACAAGCTTCCTCAGGCCATTCCCAGCTTACTGGGAAACATAGTGTTCAATGATCTAATCAACACAATATTATATAAGGCAAGTAGAAAGCCTATACTCATCATGGAAACCGAAGGGGAAATTTCAGCTTTAGATTGATGGCTTTTTCCTTTAGGGCAAACACAGATAAACTAACATGCAAAATACCCTTCCTAGAAAAGTTAAGATATACTTCCTCAAATGCAAACTATTACTAGACAGTAGAGATGAGCGAACTTACAGTGATTTGATTCGTCACAAACTTCTCGGCTCGGCGTTTGCTGACTTTAGCCTGCATAAATTAGTTCAGCTTTCAGGTGCTCCGGTGGGCTGGAGACTCTCTCCTAGGACTGTATCCACCTTTTCCAGCCCACCGGAGCACCGGAAAGCTGAACTAATTTATACAGGCTAAAGTCAGCAACCGCAACAAATCGAATTACTGTAAGTTTGCTCATCTCTACTAGACAGCTTACTACAGTACAGGAGCATAATATGGTTGCTCAGAAATGTATTACAGTCCCCTCATTCATCCTACAGGGGGCAGCACTTCTAAGTCATGTAGGTTGAGCACAAAAACCTCTTCTGTCCTCCAACTCAGGTCATTTGCCAAGGTGGCTTCCATAGGAAAACCTGAAACAAGTTTGTTCCCCAACAACAGAAGCTGGAATAACTAATAGGAAATGCCACATTCTTAGACGAATAATTACAATCATAAATGTCATATTTTCCATTTCTTGTATTCGGAAGCCTTTCTGCCGTGTCTGTGCAGGTTGAAGTCGTGAGCCAACTGGTTAAGTCACATCAATTCTTGTTCCTTTTAAAACGTTATCTATCGGTGACACATGTCGGTAATGAGGGTGATCAACGTGAAATACGCCAGTCATGGGTGCAGTATTATTGTTGGCCACTAAATCAGATCTCCTCACACAATTAAGGGGTACATGCCAAACTGGCCAAAACCCATGTAACGTCTGCAAGAATAAGTTTATAGTGAGGTCAGTCTGAATGCTTTGTGCTCGTAATCACTAAATGTGTTCTCAAGGCCAGTCCTTAGGTACCCCAACACATCATGTATCATGAATTTCCTTTAAGTGAACCCAGAATCCTTCATTACTATTTTGATTATCTGAAGTTCAAAGTTTTATGCTGAATACATTCTTAATTTATCTTTACAGCTCTGTTTGCCTATTTAAATCTAAATGGAATATTTGTAGATCTGCATCAATATACACCAGAAAGGGAATATACAATGGGGGCAGTTTTTTGGTTTAAAAGTCCCCATGCACCACCTTCAACTGTGTGGATATCCTCAGGATGTTTATACAGTTGAATACTGTGGCAGAGCATTCAGTCTTTTGTCATTAAAATTAGTTAAGGGGTACTCCGCTGCTAGACATCTTATCCCCTGATCGTGGGGGTCCCGCTGCTGGGGCAGCAGCGGTTGTGACATCACAGTCATGCCCCTCAAGACCTAACACTACGTCCCCTTCATTCATGTCTATGGGAGAGGGCGTGTTGGACGACACGCCCCCTCCCATAGACATGAATGGAGGGGGCTTGACGCAATGTCCCGAGGGGCGTGACCACGACATCACGATCACAACCTCTGGCTCCAAGCGTTCTGAACAAAATGTTCAGAACGTTGGAGCACCTGAGTACCCCTTTATTTGAGTAGTTTTATATTTTTTTAAACTGGTTGGGGCACTTTTACTGCAAGTGGCCACTAAAGTGGTACTTTGTGTGTTGGAGGGCACTAAAGGAGTACTTTGCATGAGATGGAACTATGGGGCACTGTTTTTTTTAAGGTAATAATAGTTATAAGGGGAACAGTTATGCATTGGGCATATTTTGTATTACACAGCCCGATTCCTGTCTGATATGATTGACAATCTCCCAGACTGACAGTTGTTTTTTGAGCCTATTACATGGCTCAGTGTTGGGCAGGCTGTGGTTACACAGGGTGATGTGCAGCAGATTAAGGCAATTTTTAAACATGTCAAATGTGTGTGATCAGCCCCTCTGAGAAAATCCTGCATACGCCTTTCTACAATAGCGTTAATACATGAATTTGCCACAGCTTACATTTTTATTCTATAACACATCTCCATCTGCAGCAAGACACATTAGGGCTGGGCGGTATACCGGTTCATACCAAATATCGAAATTTTTGTGCTGCACGATTTGAATTTCAACCCATACCGCAATACCGGTTTGGTCCCTCCCCCTCGGGAATGAATGAATTATCAGCCCAGCGCTGCGCTGTCCCCACATCGGGGAACTAATATGTGACCCACGAGCGCTGTTCTGCTTCTCACCTCCCCCCACCCCCCCCCCCCCCCAATTATTAGCCCAGCGCTGCGCTGTCCCCATTGGGGTAAATACTCATATCACCCACAATCGCTGCCCTCCTCGTCTTCCTGCTTGTTGCGGCCGCCGGCGCTGATACTCTATACCAGTGGTCTTCAACCTCCAGATGTTGCAAAACTACAACTCCCGTTGGCTGTCCGGGCATGCTGGGAGTTGTAGTTTTGCAACATCTGGAGGTCCGCAGGTTGAAGACCACTGCTCTATACTGTATCCCTATGCCCGGGCTGCAAAAGGTAAAAAAATTTAACTTTAACTCACCTTCCCCGTCAGTCCGGACCAGCTTCCTAGGGAACGTAGGAAAGCAGTCAGCCTATCACCGGCCGGAGCGATGTTCCGCCTTGGCCGGTGATAGGTTGAGCGCACTGTCGTGTAAGAAGCCGGCTTCTTACATGACAGTGGGCTCAGCCTAACACCGGCCAAGGCGGAACATCGCTGCGGCCGGTGATAGGCTGACGGCTGTCCGACGTTCACGTCCCCAGGAAGAGCGTAAGGCCGACGTAGGAACATAAGTTAAAGTTTATTTTTGTCTACCTTTTGCAGCCCGGGCATAGGGATACAGTATAGAGTGTCAGTGCTGGCGGCCGCAACAAACAGGAGGACGAGGAGAACAGCGCTTGCGGGTAACGCGAGTAGTACCCCGATGGGGACAGCACAGCACTGGGTTAAAAATACCGTGATACACATATTTGGCCATACCGCCAAGCCCTAAGACACAAAGTTTTGCTTCATAGTAAAAGTGGGTGACCATCCCTGTTGCATTATAGAGATGTTGTGTCGTCTGGTAAAAACCCTTCATGTACCATATCCCTCAAAGAAAATAACTACAGTTTAAGTCTCAACAATTTCTGTACAACTATTTTTAACATTAAGCCATGCCATCAAGTGGCTTCCCCATGTTCAGAAAACACTATCTTTCTAGCAGTGAGGCTATGGCATGAAATAAGCGCCTTAGTGCCACCCTCATCTTGGAGTCATTATGGATGAATAATGACATCAGCCCAGCTGTGGCGATTGGTGCCAAGAACACATAGTTACTGGATTTGCTGACTTGCTGTTGATTCCATTATCCGCGGTTGGGGAAGGGGCATGTTACTGCACGACTTCTAGGTTTGCTTAGAACTAATGTTGTCTGAGTTGTGTTCTTCCTGTCTAGTATGGAGTAATAACATATCATCTGATCACTGCATGATGGTGAAGCTTATGTGCCATTAGATGCTTGTTTACAGTACATGTACTTCAGCCATCTTAGCAGGACAGCACACTGACTGCTTATAGAACAGGCATTATTCAAGATATAAGAGATAGTTATATGATTAGCTCTACTTATAGAGGGCTTATTATCTCTCGTGTTATGTCAATTTTAGCATATAATTGTATTTCCACGAAATGGAAAAAAAACTATTCTTAAGTATCTTTTCTGAGAACTCTGCATCATGCTGTTCCTCTGTTATTCCTCCTAGAAATTTATGACAACATTTACTGGATGTTTCCAAGTTGGGGGGTGCTGACTGCATCAGGACACACCCCTTTGACAAGTGGAATGCCCAGCTGTCAATTTATTCATACATTTCTAGGAGGAATAAAAGAGTAACAGCACAACCTTCAGTACTAACAAAAGATGGTCCAGAATTACTGTTTTATGGGGAAACTTATGGAGGGGAATATATTAAAGGGGTACTCCACTGGCCAGCGTTCAGAACATTTCGTTCTGAACGCTGTGTGTGCACAGCGGGGTTTGGCCACGCCCCCTTGTGATGTCACGCTATGCCCCCTCAATGCAAGTCTATGGAGGGTGTGCGTGGCAGCCGACACGCCCCCTTCCATAGACTTGCATTGGGGGGGGGGGGTGGCGTGACATCACGAGGTCGCATGACCGCCCCCCTCAGCCAGCACGCACACAGCATTTGGGACTAAATGTCACTGGCCAGTGGAGTACCCCTTTAAAACCAGTATGTCAGATCCCAGATTTAAGAAAACACCAGATTATTTTTACAACAAAAAAATGGCATATTGTCTAACTAAATTCCCCTTTACTTTTTAATGTTATAAACAAAACTGGACACATTTTTAATAAATTAATGGACCCAAGGTTCAGATTACTACAAAACAAGCCAATAGGTCACAGATTCATAAAAATTTGTCAAAAAAAATATTACTGCTACTTTTTCTAAATTTTAATAAAGAATGGCTCAGCAGGAACATGACCGACCCCACTACAGTCAATGGGCACTGTTTGTATCAGTCATGTTATAGATCCAGCACTGACTTTAATTTTGGAAATGCTGGTGGATGTGTGAGTCCAACTTAAAGGGATACTCAGGTAGAAAACTTTTTATTTATTTATTTATTTTAAATCAACTGATGCCAGAAAGTTAAACAGATTTGTAAATTACTTCTATTAAAAAATCTTAATCCTTCCAGTAGTTATTAGCTGCTGAATACTACAGAGGAAATTATTTTCTTTTTGGAAAACAGAGCTCTCTGCTGACATCACGAGCACAGTGCTCTCTGCTGACATCTCTGTCCATTTTAGAAACTGTCCAGAGCAGCATATGTTTGCTATGGGGATTTTCTCCTACTCTGGACAGTTCCTAAAATGGACAGAGATGTCAGCAGAGAGCTCTGTGTTCCAAAAAGAAAATAATTTCCTCTGTAGTATTCAGCAGCTAATAAGTACTGGAAGGATTAAGATTTTTTTATAGAAGTAATTTACAAATCTGTTTAACTTTCTGTCACCAGTTGATAAAAAAAAAAAAAAAAAAAAGTTTTCCACCGGAGTACCCCTTTAAGTCTGCATGCAGATTGGTGTATAATTCTATAAGTAACCATATAATGTATACAATTTATAAATAATGTAATTCTCTGGTATGAACAGAGCCAAACTAAATGTTCTAAACATTGCTATTACCCTCTAGACTGGCAGGTTTACAAAAGTTTGGATCTTTAGGGCCCCAAAGTTTTACCAGAAAAAAACGACATTGCTGCATGCTGCATTATATTTTTTCTCAAATGTTAGGTGATCTGGAATGGAGCCTCCATTGCAAGGAGAAATAGCTTTGGATTTTTAGTACCTTTCAGAAATGTTCTAATACATTTACTAATATTTATCCTGATGAGGATTTATCTCACATGCATGAATAATACTAGGAAAAAAAGAGTCCTTATTTTACCACTGGGGACCTTCCAGAACTGTTTACACATGCCAATGCCGCAGAACTCACATCTATCCTAGGAGGAACTGCCCATTTAAAAATAACAGGCTCCTTCCTACCACATCGGGTTATTTTTTAACACACATGGGTATTAGACCTGCCAATGCATGTGCGTCACCTCAAATAAGAACATTGAAAATTTCCAAGAACAAATCACCACCAAGCAACAGGCCTGACAGCTTCTACTCCCATAGCATGCGTTCTGGAACACAATACAGCAGAAGCCTCCAACTGTTTACATTCTACTGAAACAATGCAAATGATTCCGCTAACATTTCATTTCACTCTCATATACTGCTGATGGTGCACCTGAAAGCCGTTCTCATATGAGGCAGCCATATTGTTATAAGAAGAGTCAACTTATCACTGACAACACTAGAATCCTGGAAATTACTACTTTCTAGGAAATGGATGAAACTTGAAATTCTGAACTTTGTTTGACACTCTGCCGCGCCTCAAGCCTAAGAACTCATGCACATGCCAACATAACAAATCTGTAATAGTTCTGCATAGCGCATATTTGTACTGCGGTGCTGCTGTTACCTTCAAGAGGTTGCTATGCCTCTGTGGGGCTGCACTGCAGTAACCTAGCACCACCACTACTAGACAAAGAATGGCTTTAGGCTTCGTTCATTGTGTAGTGTGGGGTGCCATAGTTCCTCCCTAAAGCTGATCGGTGCGGGGGTCGTGTGGATAGGCCATCGATCATTTAAGGCTGGAAAACCCCTCCAAAAAGGTATGGTGTCATATATAAGAGAACACTCAGTATTGTTAGTCAACAAAAGGCTCCCAGTTTGTTATTTCCCACATAAAGCTACAATGTTCTGAATCAGTCACATTAACCTCTGGGTCCCACAGCAACTGCTATTGCAAAATTCACACCTACATGTAAATTTCTATCACAAAAACTGTGCACAATATGATTCCAACACACTACACACAATATTTCTATTTCAAACAGAACTCCTATAGGAAGTACAGTGACCCCTCGACCTACGATGGCCCCGACATACGATAATTTCAACATGCGATGGCCTCTCAGAGGCCATTGCATGTTGAAGGCAGCATCAACATATGATGCTTTTTTTTATGTCGGGCCATCGCATAAACGGCTATCCGGCAGCGCTGACTGCTTCAGTTGCCGCCGGATAGCCGTTTACGGTTACGATAACCTATACCAATATTCCAGTATAAGTTATCGGCTATTTATCCCCCCGCGACACCGCTGCAGATCATTGATTTAAAGCGGGCGCTTTAAGTCAATGCACTGCAGTGGCTTTTGCGGTGCCATAGGCCGCCGCCGCCACCCACTTCTCTCCCCCTGCCTGTCCGGGTGGTCCGGGCCATCCATCCTTCCTGTAGTGTCCGGCGGCATTCCGGGTGGAGGGTGAACCGGTCCGGGCTGTCCTTCTCCGGGGGCCATCTTCTCCACTCCGGGCAGGCTCCGGCCTAGTAACGCAGCATAGACGCCGCTGCGCAGTGACGCCCGTGCGCAGCGACGCACCTGACGTCACAGCGTAGCGGCGTCTATGCAGCGTACTAGGCCAGAGCCTGCCCGGAGTGGAGAAGATGACCCGACCCCCGGAGAAGGACAGCTCGGACCGGTTCACCCTCCACCCGGAATGCCGCCGGACACTACAGGAAGGATGGATGGCCTGGACCACCCCCATTACGGGTAAGTTACATTTTTTTTATTGACTCAAAGGGTGGGGGAGGGGCCCGACCGATATAGCGGTATGGGCAAAAATCCATACCATGGAAAAAAAAAAAAAAGGTATCCGGTTCATACAGGTATACTGCCCAGCACTACGGTGGGGGGTGCGATGCGGTGCGGTGAGTCGGCGGTCACGGTGCGGCGGGTCGGGGGGGGGGGGCGTAGCATTATCGGCTTATCGGCAAGGTAATTGCCGATACCGATAATGCCCAAAATCGTGATTATCGGCCGATAATATCGGCCATACCCATAATCGGTCGATCCCTAGTTTCAACAAACGATGGTCCGTTTGGAACGGATTACCATCGTATGTTGCGGGACCACTGTAGTGCACTGTATGTCCAGTAAAGCACTCTTGGCTCCATATCCTGCATTTACTCCATTTGGATAGACTAATACAGAATAGGAAAATGCAATAAGTCTCAATTAGGTCATAAAGATGTAATTTTATACATTTCCTTAAAGATATTCACCACATCCAATGCCAATCTCCGCACCGGAGGACCAAGATGAGTGCAAGGAGTATGACAAAGTTATGTGACATGTAAAACAATAAGCAGAATAAGTTTACAGGTGAAGGTGCATTCACATATATGAAGGTTATCCTACTCCCAGATGACTAGTTACATTACATCTGTGACATTTTCATATGACAGTAGGAACACGGCCCTGCCATTCTGTAACAGCGCTAATTCTTGCACTTGATTATAATGTCAAGTCGCCTCTAAACTCTGCTAGTCCAGTGGTTAAGAATGAAGACAGAAGTTGAACCATAGAGAACACTCCCTTCAGCTGACCAAGCCTCTGCTGAAAGGAGAAATACTTCATTAGTGGTTAGCCTGCAGTACGAGTAATATCCTGAATGATGTCCAAGTGTCGACAGTTTAGAAATACGATTGGACAAGCGTGGGGATTATATGCCAACACTGCTACTTTAATCCGGAACATGATGTTACTAACAAATAACTATTACACAACATTTTTAAGTCAAAAACAGCAACAGAGTGGGGTGTTCCAAAACGGTTGTTTCTTCTATGTGAAACAAGTACATTTTATTAGTGAGAATCAAAAGATGAAAGTTTCACTTTACATCCTGAACTTTCCCTGAGCCAATGTCAAAACTAGAAAAAATACAATTCAAACATCGCTATTTATAAAACAAAACTACTGCAAAGAGTTTTTATGTTCTCTCCGTGTAGGCGTGGGTTTCGTCCGAGTACTCCAGTTTTCTCCTACACTTCAAACCAGGTTTAGATTGTGAGGCCCAATGGAGACAGGGCCCAATCTGAGTGTACAGCACGAATCTGTGTGCGGTACATAAAAAAAAAAAAAGAATAATTATTATTATTACTACTCCTGAAAAGTTTATTTTATTTCCTTGACCCCCTTACCAAACTATAGATTTAAAAAAATAAATAAAATAAAAGGTACAAAAATCTATCTAAATCGTTGAGAAGTTCAGGAAGACTGAAAATGTCTATAAATGTGTAGGAAGATCCTGGGTAGTCACCTGCTAGCCGCGTCCCTGTTGGTAGCTGTCAATCACATTGCTTACAAAATTGTAGACATCAAAAAACCAAGTTACTCTTGGCAATTTATTTTTCACACTGTACAGCAATATAAATATGGCTCTGCAAAATACAGGCTAAACCTGATACCAAGAAGCAAGAAATATAGTCCAAGCATGAAAGTTTCTCCTTACAGGGTTGCTCCTAAAAGAATGGATTCTGACAAAATTTACTAAATTGGGAAAAAGCTAAGTAATGTATCTTAAGAAATGCCTGAAAGGTGTTGAGGAGACCCCCCGGCCTGGGGACCAGTGAACTAGTGGAACCCCTCAACATTTTACTAAATAAAGTCTTTACATATATGTAAATTATATTGATGAATTCTGTTCATATCAACATATAACCCTATCCAGTATACAAAACCCATTAGGACTGGCAGACACCCCAACCTTCACAAGTCCAACATTCCATTAATTCAATGCCAACAAGCTCTAAAATAAAATGAAAAGAAAAAGCAAATACCTTTACAAGTCAATAAATTAAAGTCATTGGAACAAGTAACCCCTCCTTTCCCTCCGCAGAATGTAATCTCTTGGCATTACACTGAGGTCAA
Organism: Hyla sarda; assembly: GCF_029499605.1. NCBI lineage: Eukaryota > Metazoa > Chordata > Amphibia > Anura > Hylidae > Hyla > Hyla sarda. The sequence goes on from NC_079198.1 coordinate 82,702,257, forward strand.
TGGGATAAAGAATTACAATGGCAAAATACTTTATAATACTCATTTGTTCTACCGCAAAACTGTGTAAATTGTTACAAACCTGTGAAAGGAATAAGAGAGGAGTTGAGGTGTTCCAGAAGCCTTTCCTCCTCCAATTTGTACTGCAGGATAACAGGATCCAAAGTTGCAATATAAGATAAACATATATAACCCAGCCGAAGAAAGAAAAAGAGCAAGTTTGTAGCAACTGGCAGGAACTACTCAGAAAGAAAAGGAAATTGTTCCTTAACTTTGACAGCTGTTGATCTAGTGCACACGTGGGAAAGGTAGTGATATCATGATAGATCTGTTCTTTGTCAGCCTGAAAGAACACTGGAAGCAGACACACACATGCAATGCCAATGGGCCAGAAAGCCAATGTGATGTTTAACCCATTCCATCCACTCGCAGAGCACACAACATTGCACGTTACATTGTGGTTCACCTAGCTATAGCAACCTTAAGCTAGAGCGAGCCTGTGGCTAGCTTGCACGCTACATACCTACAGCATTAGACATCCTTCTTGGCATTTCAGGGGCAGCTGTATGTATAGATGGAAATGTCTGTTCCAGATGTTGATTGGTCGCGGTGCCAGAAAATGACTCAACAATTCAGACAAAGCAACAAAACCGCAGTGCCCATATTTACTCTACGGAGCTTAAGCCGGCAATTTGTGGCATATGCCATTCAGATAACAATAAGATTGCCTCCAACTAATCATGCCACACTTAAAAAGCAATTACAAGCACGTTTTACGGGCAAACTTTTCATCCTGCAGACACCTGTTTATTGCTATATCTGCTGTTTACATTGTATGACATTTAGTGACAAGAGCTGGTGAGTTTATCACATGTAATGTACGGTAATTGCAGAAAATATAATTTACAAGGAGGTTTAAATGAAATGCTTGGAATAAATCAGCTTACCATCCGTCCCAGAATCCATAGCTTAATATAGGAACTAGGGGTAAGAATGCAGACACATAGGCAATAAACTAGGTAGTCAATAGACAATATTTTTCAGTTGTAAACTTTGTATTACAACATCTTGAGTGTATTATAGCGATCGTCTTTGTTGCATTTGGCAAATGTCGCTGAACATATAAGGTAAAAGCTTCTGCATATTTTCTTTGCTTAAATTATGGAAGCAATAACTAAGATGACATTCTGTGGGTAGCTAAAAATCTAAACCATTCTTTACGAGGTTCATAGAAAACTCGTATATTTGCAAAATAAATGGCTTCTAGCCATTTGGGTCAATTTGGGAAAACATAACATGTAATGTGAGGGAATGGGAAATTTGTTAAATGTAGACATTTTGTGGATGTTTTTCTAGTGTAAATTGACATGTTTAACTTACAGGAGCACTTAACTTTTTTTTTTTTTTTTACTTAACTCTAGGTCTTTACACTATGCCAGTTTATTATTATAATACAGCTGCACTAAGTGCCCATAGAATACTGATTTAACATCCACCTCTCCCCTGTCGTTCTACTGAACTAAACTAAAGTCCCACAGAAATACTATAAGTTCCACATAGGGCTCTGGGTCTCTTAGTATAGCCCATCTATGTGTGATAGATAATTGCCAGTTCAGCCCAAAACCCAAAGAATGTCAAAGCATCTTTATTGCTGGCAGTCCAAAGTCAAACTCCCAACACAGGTAGGTTATCCAGCGTCTAAGGAAAACACAGAACATAAAAACACACAAAAGATCAAAGACGACTAATGCATTTTAGGCTCTGACTAACCTTATTTATAATCATGACGAAGTGCAGTCAGAGCCTGAAATGTGTTGGCATGTCCTGTTCTTCTGAATATTTTATTAGTGCATCAGTGCTTTTCATGGATACAAAATAAAGATGGAGATGTTTTCACTCTGTGTCTTCCTTGGATGCTGGATATCCTTTCTGCGTTTGGAATTTGTCTTCTGACTGTGGACTACTCACTACTACCTATGAAAGAGCCACGGCTCTGGAAACCAGATTTCTACACAAAATACCTGGGTGTCCCAGATTTACATAAGTGTAGGGGTGCATTTACACCATGGTTTATGTATATACAATTTTATATTATAAAATAGTATAGAACCGTATTTCCATAGACCAGCATTGAGATACAGAACTTAAAAAGTGAATCCAGTTTGAATGGTTTGGTATGGTTGAGGTCTGTCGGTTTTTTTGCTTAAAAAAAAAAAATAAAAAGTAAATAAAAAGGTCCTACCAAGGTTTTGTCTACTGTTTCAAAACCGCATATTCACCGTATACATGTTTTAAATGTTTTTATAAAATAGTAGTCAATGAGAAGCATATCAAATTATGAAATGTATTTACAGTTTCATATGATCATACAGTTTTAACACTTAACTGTATGCAAACCCTATGCACCAACCGTGGTGTGAATGCCCCCCAACATAGATTTCCTCATTTTATTGCCTGCTTCTTAAATCTCATATAAAAGAATATTCTGTACTACAAGTCTCATTGCCTTTACAATGAGTAATTTGTGATTATACAACAAAAATTTTCTATTTTTGGGGTATAATAACAGTCACAATTCTTTGTTTGTTTTGTTTTTCTGTTTTTAATTAAAAATTTTCCAATAAAACTTTTATGACCACATTAAGCCGTTGCTATATAAACCATTGCCATAATTGATTTGAATAATTGATTCACTGTTGTTCCTTATCACAAGCTGAAAACCACATACGGCATCTCAATACTAAGGACACATTTTTTATTTTTAAAATTATATATAATTATACTATATAGTGTATATATATATATATATATATATATATATATATATATATATATATATAGAAAAATACAAATAAAAAAATAATATATAATATAAGGCTATAATGGTAATGTGAAGAAAAATCTCACATCAGTATAGCAGTATGAAAAAAAAAAGTGAGCGGTGTGGCGGCAGCTCTCCTATTATTATTGCTAGTCTCAGGAGTGTCCTTACATTAAAACTGCATAAACAGAAGTTCATTTGGAAATGGTCGGGAATCTCCAGTGGAAGACAGACGCGCTGAGCATTTAAGGTCAAGCACTGAAGAAAATCCCTGTTTTCAAGCTCAGAAGCACAGGAAGCAAATGTTAAAACAATTAAGCCGGAATGAATTAGTCAGGTAGGGAGCAACGTCAGTAGGACTTCCTGGATCTCTGAAATGAAGTATAATCGCGGTAGAAAACAAACAGAACGCCTTTCAGGGGGCTCCTAGACATGGAAAAGGACATTCTATTTCTTGGCGAGGAGTAACCTAGTATTTCTTGGGAAATGACCAAGAAGGGAAGAAAAAGTTTCCATTTCAGTTTGTGCAATAAATGGTAATGAAGAATTCAACTAAGGATGAATTGCGTCAACGAGAACCTTGGATTCTAAGGCTCTGTCCACACTCAAAATAGGGGATAGGGGGATTCTGTTAAGCTTTCTGTTATCGATGACAGCAGGGATAACAGTTTGCAACACTACAGAAGGCCCACATAAACCTAAAGATCAGGCATTATGAAATCCAAATTGCCCAATCCTTGTTTCCCTGGCATCTCAATTTGGATCCAATTATTGCAGTGTCATGACTTTTACTATAAAAATATAATCCACGGCTCTAGTGTGCACAGTGGGGTGTTAAGGCTCACTGTACCTCTTGTTACGTTCCTTGAGGGGTGTAGTTTCTTTTTTTTTTTTTTTTGCTGTTCTGGCACCATTGGGGCTTCAGAAATGTGACATTCCCCACAAAAACCATTTCAGTAAAATTCACTCAAAATCCCATTGTCGCTCCTTCCCTTTTGAGCCATGTAGTGCGCCAGCAGAGCACTTGATATCCTCATATGAGGAAATTGGGTTACAAATTTTGGGGGGACTTCTCTCCTTTTACCCCTTGTAAAAATAAAAATAAATGGGTATACAAGAACATGCCAGTGTAAAAAATGAAGATTTTGAATTTTCTCCTTTACTTTGCTGCTATTCATGTGAAACATGTGAAACACCTAAAGGGTTGACAAATTTTCTGAATGTCATTTTGAATAATTTGAGGGGTGCAATATTTATAATGGGGTAATTTTTGGGGTATTTCTAACATGAAAGCCCCTCAAATCCAAAATTGGAAAATTGCTGCTGAACTTTGAAGCCCTCTGATGTCTTTCAAAAGTAAAAACATGTCAACTTTATGATGCAAACATAAAGTAGACATATTGTATATGTGAATCAATATATAATTTATTTGGAATATTCATTTTCCTTATAAGCAGAGAGTTTCAAAGTAAAAAAAATGCAACATTTCCAAATTTTTCATTAAATTTTTGAATTTTTCACCAAGAAATGATGCAAGTATCGACAAAAATTTACCAGTATGATAAAGTAGAATATGTCACGAAAAAACAATCTCTGAATCAAATTCATAAGTAAAAGCATCACAGAGTTATTAATACTTAAAGTGACAGTGGTCAGATGTGCAAAAAATGCTCCCATCCTTAAGGTGAAAATGGGCTTGATCCTTAAAGGGGTACTCCGCCCCTAAACATCTTATCCCCTATCCAAAGGATAGGGGATAAGATGTTAGATTGCCGCGGTCCCGCTGCTGGGGACCCCGGGGATCCCCGCTGTGGCACCCCGCCATCATTACTGCACAGAATGAGTTCGCTCTGTGCGTAATGACGGGCGATACAGGGGCCGGAGCAGCGTGACGTCATGGCTCCGCCTCTCATGACATCACGGCCCGTCCCCTTAATGCAAGTCTATGGCAGGGGGCGTGACGACCACCACGCCCCCTCGCATAGACATGTATTGACGGGGGCGGGCCGTGACGTCACGAGGGGCGGAGCCATGACGTAACGATGCTCCGGCCCCTGTATTGCCCGTCATTACGCGCAGAGCGAACTCATTCTGTGCAGTAATGATAGCGGGGTGCTGCAGCAGCGATCCCCGGGGTCCCCAGCAGCGGGACCCCGGCGATCTGACATCTTATCCCCTATCCTTTGGATAGGGGATAAGATGTCTAGGGGCGGAGTACCCCTTTAAGGGGTTAAACAACCATATTACAAAATGTCTTTAATTTTCATCAGTAACAACATATAAAAAGTTTTCAGATCTGACAGTGCCCATTTAAAGGGGTTATCCAACATAACTGCTTACTTTCAGAAACAGCGCCACTCTTGTCCTCACAGTTTGTGTGTGGTACTACAGCTTAGTTCCATTGAAGTAAATTTAGCCAAGATGTAATACCACGCACAACCTGAGGACAGGTGTAACGCTGTATTGAGAAGAAAGAAGCTAACCCGCACTGACAAGGGTAACTTTTATCTTCTCTGCATTAAAAGGAAGAGAGAGCGAGAGATGACGGCTCAAGCTTTCAGATTGCACATTTATTTGCTTTCATGGCGTCATTGTGATTGTGGTCATTTCTTAGCATTAGCTATGACAGTGGTCTCCAACCTGCGGACCTCCAGATGTTGCAAAACTACAACTCCCAGCATGCCCTGACAGCCAACGGCTGTCAGGGCATGCTGGGAGTTGTAGTTTTGCAACATCTGGAGGTCCGCAGGTTGGAGACCACTGAGCTATGACAACAGTTCACCACAAAATTATTTTAAAAAAATGCACCGTACACAACAAGATATATATTTTCATTTCCTCGAGAGATGGAAAACATGCAGCTTTACTCAAGCCTGGTATACGATGGTTATATATAGGGTAGCAGATGTACCTCTATTAAAAGTCACTACATTCTAGGGGCATTAGATTACAGTGGTTACCAATGAGAGACCGGGGCATGCCTGACAAATTCTTGGGATTAAAATGTGTGTGTGTGTCTATGTACAAAGACTATACTAAGTGCACTGTGATTTGGAAGGGAAAGCCACTTCCAAGGATGATCCCCAATAACTTTATAAAACCCAAATATAGTAGCTGTAGTTTATGATGAAACAAATGTCTGTGTTTACAAACAATGTCATCTCAATAATAAACATCGTGTACGTGACTGTACAACCAGCAGTCTGTTCACTTACCGAAAATCTCTCCATTTTTGGCATATTCTGTCACCAGATAAAGCATGTTTTTGGTTTCCATAACCTAACAAAGAAATAGATTTAGGTTAAGAACTTTTCTACATAATCACAAAGTAGCACAAAAGTGCAATAAAAGTTAGTCATCTGTTGAATAGGATACTGTAGAGCAGTGTTTTTTTTAACCAGTGTGTCTCCAGCTGTTGCAAAACTACAACTCCCAGCATGCCCGGACAGCCAGAGGCTGTCCGTGCATGCTGGGAGTTGTAGTTTTGCAACAGTTGAAGGCACCCTGGTTAGGACAGGGCTTGTCTCATGAAGACAACTCTTTTTAATACACTCTATTAGGGCACATTGATGGCATAGACGGCCCCCCACTGAAAGTATAAGCCAAAGAGGGTAAAGAGTGTCTCCTGCTATAGAGGACTTAAAGGGGTTATCCAGGAAAATACTTTTTTTTAGATATATTAACTGGCTCCAGAAAGTTAAACAGATTTATAAATTACTAAATTAAATTAAACAGATTTACTAATTACTAATAAAAATCGTAATCCTTTCAGTACTTATGAGCTGCTGAAGTTGAGCTGCTGAAGTGCTCTCTGATGACACGTGTCTCGGGAACCGCCCAGTTTAGAAGAGAATCCCCATAGCAAACCTCTTCTACTCTGTGCAGTTCCCGAGACAAGCAGAGATGTCAGCAGAGAGCACTGTTGCCAGACAGAAAACAACAACTCAACTTCAGCAGCTGATAATTATTGAAAGGATTAAGATTTTTTAATAGAAGTAATTTACAAATTTGTTTAACTTTCTGGAGCCAGTTTATATAAAAAAAATAAATAAATAAAGTTTTTTCCTGGCATACCCCTTTAACATGACCCAATATTATGCTGGGTTTGCATCATGTTTTTAACCAATATGGGACCACATATGGCTGGGGGGAGCTAAAACCTTGTGCTCCTGTATCCCTGCCGTATGCCGCCCATATGTAATTCATTTCGATGAGCAGACCGGAGTGAAACGCAGACTCCGGACAGCTCATTTTTGCCCCGTATGTGGTTTTCCCACCGCACCTAAAATCGTAGTTGACCACGGATTGAGGTGCGGTGGAAAACCGCATACAGGGCAAAAATGAGCCGACCGGACTCAGCGTCTCACTCCAGCCGGCTAATTGAAATGAATTACATACGGGCGGCGTATTGGTACATACGGGCGGTCCTGTATTGGTAAAAACGTGATGTGAACCCAGCCTTACATTGTTTCCTGTAAATTCTACAATTGATGGCCGCTGTAAATAAAGCGCCACCCACAGATGGAGGGGATTTAGACACTTGTAGATTACAGCGGATAACTTGTAATTACGTTATTTAGTGGAAAAAGCAGACATCTCCTTTAGGGTAGCGAATTTAATGCTGCAGATGCGCTGGGTTGTCACAGAGTGACGGCAGAGCGAGCTCCCTGCTCCCTGTAGTTCTGCGTGTCCACTTATAGAGGCGGATTTCCCACCGGCAGTCATGAGCTGACACACAGCCCCAGCAGGGAGTTCGCTCTGCAGTGACTGCCGGCAACGAATCCACAGCATCAAATATGCTGCGCATGCGCAGTGTGTGACCCTACCCATAACCCCTTAAGAACACAGCCCATTTTGGCCATAAAAGGCTACTCCACTGGAAAAAAAAATTCTAAATCAACTGGTGCCAGAAAGTTAAACAGATTTCTAAATTACTTCTATTTAAAAATGTTAATCCTTCCAGTGCTTATCAGCTGCTGTATGCTCCACAGGAAGTTCATTTATTTTTGAATTTCCTTTCTGTCTGACCACAGTGCTCTCTGCTAATACATCTGTCCATTTTAGGAACTGTTCAGAATAGAAGCAAATACCCATAGCAAACCTCTCCTGCTCTGGACAGTTCCTGATATGGACAGAGGTGTCAGCAGAGAGCACTGTGGGCAGCCAGAAAGGAAATTCAAAAAGAAAAGAACTTCCTGTGGATCATACAGCAGCTCATAAGTACTAAAAGGATTAAGATTTTTTAATAGTAAAAAATAGTTATTTACAAATCTGTTTAACTTTTTGGCACCATTTGATTTAAAGAATTTTTTTTTTCCAGTGGAGTACTCCTTTAAGGACACAGCCAATTTTATATTTACATTTTTGCTTTTCTCCTTCTCGCTTTCTAAAAATCATAACTCTTATATTTTCATCCACAGACCCATAAGAGGGCTTGTTTTTTGCGTGACCAGTTGACCTTTGTAATGACAACCCAAAAAATATTAGTTGTGTGGTGAAATAAAAATAAAAACACACAATTTAGCAAATTCTGGAAGGTTTCTTTTCACGCTATACCCTTTACGGTAAAAATTACATGTTTTATTTATTCTGTGGGTCAATACAATTAAAATGATACCCATGATTACATACTTTTCTATTACTGTACCGCTTAAAAAAAATCTCAGTTACGTACGAGGGCATCAGGACGTACATTTAAGTCCTATGTTGCTAAAGGGTTAAAGGGAACCTGTTACATTAAAAATGCAGACCAATCTGCAGGCCTCATATTATAGAGCAGAAGGAGCCCAGTAGGTTAATATATAGTTTTATGGGAAAAGTTCCAGGAGAAGTGTCAATTATTCATGTAAATCTTTACTCATTCTGAGCTAAGTAGTGATGTAGGCAGTCCTACTCTGTGATTGGCAGTTCTTTATATAAACATAGAGAGCTGTCAATCACTGATTAGCACCGCCCACTTGACTACTTAGCTCAGAATGAACTGAGATTTATATTAAATAAATGACACATTATCCTGGAACTTTTCCCATAAAACTACATATGAATCTGTTCAGCTCCTCCTGCTCCATAACCTGATGCCTGCCCATTGGCCTGCATTTTCAATGTGACAGGTTCCCTTTAAGTTTTGTACATTATCAGTATGTCCAGCCATATGTGTTGAAATCTTTTCATGTTCCATCCATTTTTATTCTTACCTGGTATAGCTTGATAATGTGGGGATGATCCAGCATCTTCATTATTTGTACTTCTCGGTAGATTTTTTCCAAGTTTACAGCATCCAGCTGAGACTTGTCAATAATCTTTATTGCCACCTGCAGATTGGACAGAATACCGCGTGTTAGCCGGCTGAAAAGACATATGCTTCATTTAATTCTCTCAGCATTATAAAGCGTGCCTGCAAATGACGCCTTAAAATGGATCGTCTTTCGTTTGCACAAGACATTGACTATTGACCAGCTATGTATGTGACTAGTTTCAAGGGACAATCTATAAACATAAAACTTGGTCATTATCAGAACTGTTATTTTTAACATTATTAGGCTGGGTTCACACCACGTTTTGTTAAATACGGTTCCCGTATACGGCTTGGAGGAGGGGGCGGGGCTTAATCGCGGCGCCCGCACTCAGCCGTATTCGGGAACCGTATTTAATGTATGTCTATGAGCCGGCCGGAGTGAACCGCAGCCTCCGGTCGGCTGCTTCTTCGGCCGTATGCGGTTTCCCGACCGCAGGCAAAAACGAAGCCGACCGGAGGCTGCAGTTCACTCCGGTCGGCTCATAGACATTAAATACGGTTCCCGAATACGGCTGAGTGCGGGCGCCGCAATTAAGCCCCGCCCCCTCCTCCCAGCCGTATACAGGAGCCGTATTTAACAAAACGTGGTGTGAATGCAGCCTTACAAAGGCATAGACTGAGATTGATAGAGGAGTTTTACAGAAAATGTATACTTTAGTAACAATTACCGTACATACTCGAGTATAAGCCGACCCGAATATAAGCCGAGGCCCCCAATTTCCCCCCAACCCAGAAAAAGTTATTGACTCGACTATAAGCCTAGGGTGGGAAATACATCATCCCCCCCCTGTCATTATCCCCCCTGTCATCATCCAGACCCCCAACATTAACACCCCCGTCATCATCACCCCTTCATCATTACCTTGTCCTCATCCCCCCCTTAATCATCACCGCCTGTCATCCTCACCGCCTGTCATCATCCCACACACGCCCTTCATCATCACCGCCTGTCATCATAACCCCCCCCCCCCCTTCATCATCACCGCAGTGGTCTTAAGCCTGCGGACCTCCAGATGTTTCAAAACCACAACTCCCAGCATGCCCGGACAGCCATCGGCTGTCCGGGCATGCTGGGAGTTGTAGTTTTGAAACATCTGGAGGTCCGCAGGTTGAAGACCACTGCAGCCTTCGTCATCATCCAGACCCCCCCCCCCCCCCCCCCGTCCGTCCATCTTCACTGGGGGGGCCCTCTTCTCCGCGCTCCGGGCCCGGCCTAGTGACGTTGCCTTGACGAAGACGCACAGGGACGCGCATGAACGTCCCTGTGCGTCGTCGTCAAGGCAACGTCACTAGTCCGGGGCAGGGCCCGGAGCGGAGAAGAGGGCCCCCCTGGTGAAGATGGACAGCCTGGAACAACTAACCCTCCCCAACGGATGGTCCCTGCAGCATAGATGGCCCGGACCAGCTCACCCTTCCTTCCCACCGAGGGGAGGTGAGTAGAAAACAAAAGGGGTGGGGGGGGGGGGTCTGAATGATGGCGAGGGAAGGGATTGACAGGCGGAGAGTTCACTCGAGTATAGGCCGAGGGGGGGTATTTTCAACACGAAAAATCGTGCTGAAAAGCTCGGCTTATACTCGAGTATATATGGTACTTGACAGATAATTATTGCTCTATCTCTCCTATAGGAAGTGAATATAGACGAGCAGCAGTGGAAATGCCATTCTGTATATCTGTCCACAAAACTGATTGACAGTCTGGCTCTTTATGGGCCCCACTGGCAATGGGCTAAGGAATAATGTTACAATGTGTACTGTGGATCAACACATACATAAGGGCAACATAGTCTAGTCCTATGCAGTCATTCGGCTTTGTGGATTACATTAAATACAATGGCACTGGCCAGCACTGCATTAGAAGGGTGCATTCACACACACCGGATCCGCTGTGGATTTTACAGGGCAATTCTTATGTATTTTTGATTGGCAGGGCAATAATATGATAGCCTTGAAAAATCCGCAGCTGTAGGTTTTACAACTACAGATCCGGTGTGTGAATACATCCTAAGGGTATATTCACACACAACAGATATGTTGGTTATATTGTTCCAGTTGTTAAGTACTTTCAGCATTTTGAGCCTTTTTGGTGAACACTACTTATGTCTGCCACAGTAATACTAACATTGTGGTCACATCTTCTATGTATGCCTCCATGTCTGTTTGGTTTTCCATCAGTTACACTCTCTCCCTATATGTAATTTTATCAATTTTAAATGTATGTTTTTTCTGTATAATCAAGTGTAATAAAGTGATGTTTTATTGATTCATAAACACCTTTCTTGTCTATTGTTTGGGATTAACATTTGCATGTCTATAGTGTCTATAAAAAAAAAACAATGATCTCCAGACCAGTGGATAGTAGGGCGATGAGGGACCAGGCAACAGTTGAAGCAATTAGCTTTATTCCCAACATGCAACGCGTTTCGCGCTAGTGCGCTTCATCGCTTCAGTGATGCCTGATGAAGCGCACTAGCGCGAAACGCATTGCATGTTGGGAATAAAGCTGATTGCTTCAACTGTTGCCTGGTCCCTCAGCGCCCTACTATCCACTAGTCTGGAGGTCGTTGGTTTTTCAATTGCTTTTATTGTGGAGTGGCAGCAGAGGGATCTGCTTCATGCTAATCATCCAAGTTGTGCTGGCAATTGCACAACTTAAATTGGTAAGTGCTCTATCATTATTAGTGTTCCCACATATGTTATTTATTGCACCATGGAGCGCTCCTTTTTGCCTTTTTTATAGTGTCTATAGGCTGAACAACCTCTACTATCTGTGTGAGTATCCATACCACCATATACACAAGATTGCATTTTCTCCTCTAGTTGCACAAGCATTTATACCATTTCCCATATACAATGTTGAATAACCTAGCCGGACATTATGGTTTCTTTAAGCGAAGATGAAGTATAAAAGGTCACATAGCCTCATTTAGCGGCCCATGCACTTATATAAAGTGGTTTTCTTTACATAACGCTGAGAAACCTCCTGTCGATGGATTTGAGCCTCACAATCATGCAAAGCTTCCTATAGCTGCACATAAGCCTTTATAGTCCCCTACCAGCAAGAATAACTACTCCCCCTAGCTATATGTGAGCCTGGGTGAACTCGCAGAGCATCAAATGAGCATGGGCTGCTCGCCACATTCACAATGAATAAAGCTGCTGACATTTCATGATTCAAGCTCTTTCTCAGAGTGATATTCATCTCCTCTGGGATGCAGTGACAGCCGGCAGGGGAGCAGAGGGATTGTGACAGAGACAACCTGATTACTCCAGCACCCCACACAATTCCTCCAGGACACACTTTTTATCCCTGCTGACTTTCTTCTTAACCCCTCGCTGACATGAAGCAAGTCTCAATCTGACAGGTTGGAAAAAAATTTGACCAACATCATATAAAGTCGAATCACTATTTCCAGATAAATGCAAAGAAGAATAACAGCCAGTCAACTGAAGAAAAAAACGTAACACACAGTAAAATGGCTGTACTACACTGTATCATATCAAGGTTCTCAAGAGTCCAGTCAATGCACTACACTGGGCGTCACACAATCTTCAGAACACATACACTTTACCCCCCCACCCACAGACTTACATTGAGGGTGCGGGGTGTGATGTCATAAGGGAGCAGAGCCGTGATGTCACGATACTCCAGCCCTGTGATCGTGAGTCATCAGACACGGGGCAATCTTTGTTCTGTGAGGCTGAAGATAGGGGGTGCTGCATAAGAGATTGTGGGGGGTCCCCAGCAGCAGGACCACTGTGATCAGACATCTTACCCCCTATCCTTTGGATAGGGGATAAGATGTCTTAGAGCCGGAGTACCCCTTTAAAGAGAACTATTCTGACACCACAAAGACCTGTTTTCTACATATTTTAGGACACATTTTATATTCAACCACAGAAACCATCAGACAATACAAGAGCTGACTTGCCTGGTTGCAAATTCTGTACATTTTATTTATCAGTGTCCAATATATTGCTATTGTTTTGATATCCAAAAAATACACTATCTTGTTCTTTTGATCTACAACCGTTACATCTGTAAAAACACATATAAAAATAAAAGAAAAATCATACTATCTGGTGCCCTCATTTCTACTACATTTTTGAACCTTCCCAACTTACGGTGAAGGTTGGTTGCTGTTTCATATCTTTCATGTCCTGTTCTTGTTATCTAGAAAGTATCGCTGCCTCAATGACTGAAGATAGAATGATTTTGTTCTTGACACATACATACATTGTATACACAGCAATTTTATGTTCAATTCTTTATTATCCTGACACCTACCATCCAATGCTGCTATCCATCTACCTGGCATGCCCATCTATATCTGCTACAACTTATGTGACATCTTGGTTTCGGCTCTGCTATTAAGGGTCTGTCTTTGCAGCCATTCCTTACAGAACAAAATAAAACCATCTTTGTTTGCCACAAAAATCAATACATCTTTCTGTGTTGTCTGCAAGTCAAGGCACAGTGTCAAGGTAAATTGCTGTATATGCCCATAAAACAGATGACCCCCATATACTGTATCATCATGCAACAAAATAAGGAAGGTTCACACGACAAAGTGCATTACTTACGGCTACATAAAAAATAGAGAGAGAAACCTGATAAACTCAAGAAGTGTTCAATTGTATTCTCACAAGAGGATTAAATGGACACTGTCAAGAAACAATAACTTTTGATGTTATAAAGCATGCAAAAACAATATGTTTTGCAATTGCTTTCATCAGAAATTTTTCAGTATTTCATACTGAAAAAGCCAGCCAAATAAGTGGCCACTAGGGGTCCCCCTGCCTCCTGGACACATATCAGTCTTGCAGTGTCCAGTGGTCATCAACACGTCATGTACTGATGCAGAATCAGGATAGCCTGGCAGGGTTAACCAGATGTCTGAGGGAAAATTACGACTTTTGGCTTGAATGGCGCACACCCGAGAATTCAAGCCAAAAGTCGGAATTTCCCCTCAGAAATCTGGGTAAGGCTGGGTTCACACCACATTTTGTACTTACGGTTCCGTATACGGCTGGGGGGAAGGGGGGGAGGTATGGAATCGCGGCGCCCGCACTTAGCCGTATTCGGGAACCGTATTTAATGCATGTCTATGAGCCGACCGGAGTGAACCGCAGCCTCCGGTCGGCTGCGTTTTCCCAACAGCAGGCAAAAACGCGGTCGACCGCGTTTTTGCCTACGGTCGGGAAACCACATACGGCCGAAAACGCCCCCCCTCCCCCCAGCCATATACGGAACCATAAGTGAAGTGAAACCAGCCTAACCCTGTCAGGCTATCCTGATTCTGCATCAGCACGTCTGCAACTCCACCGCTCGCACAGCGGGACCGACAGGTTGGCTGCCTCCCGCCTCTTATTTAACCCAAGCGCGAATCAGTGTTGTGCCTGCCCGCAACACTAAAAAGGTGAGCACCACAAAGTTCATTTCTCAATAACTTTAGCTCAAACACTAAGAATAACTGCACTATTGGAGTGCCGTCAGAGTCATAGAAGAGTGAGGGAGAGGGAGGAGGGGGAGGAGTCATCATAGTAAGGAGAAGAGAAGGACACGCCCCATGCCTCTGCATGGACAGAAACCTCACTGAGCAATGATGGCAACTCAATAAAGGTAATTCTGAGAGAAATATAGGTCGTAGACACATAAAAATTAGATTTGCATGATCAGGATGAGGTACTGAGCAACATATAACAGGTTTATTTTTTTTTTTGGGGGGGGGGAGGGGTGGATCTGACAGGTACGCTTTAAGCATGGTAAAGTACAACATGGTCTCAGCACACAGGACAGTAGGGCACACACAGTACCTGGAGTTGCCAAATTGACATTTAAAGTGACATTCCATCTTATAAATATACTAATAACAACATCAAACAAACAAGGGTTAAAACATGATCATTGGTAACCAACCAGAAACATGTTAAGTGGTTGGACAAGTCCCCAAGGTTGGAGTTTTCATAATGATCCCACTACACCCTTGGTCCCCAAAGTTTGATAAGAGAACTGTCAAATGAATAATAATGTATCCAACTTCCCCCTATAGTGTCTAACTTCTCTATATGACTATATTCACATGAAGACACTGCTGGGTGCATAAGTTGGAAAATCAGGAATATGATCATTCCAAGGTGTTGACTTGGCCACCAAGGTCCGCAGATCGCAGCTTAATCAGATCCGGCATCTGTGCAATGTGTCCGGACCCCCCGCGAACAGACATCTTATCCCCTATCCTTTGGGTATGGGATAAGATGTCTAGGGGCAGAGTACACCTTTAAGAACAATAAGACGAAATGAAGTGATTTTTAGCCGTGGGAAATGTTTGCCAGTAATCCACAGCATGTTGCCTAAATACATGTCCTACGTTGTTGCAGAAATGAAGCCTGTTTGCTCCAGTATATTAAAGTCCTGGCACAGTGACTACAGCGAGGACGTGTCCCAATGGTTTGATTCCTAGTCTGGAGCTAAGCCGGCCTCGCAATCATTACATTCCAGCTCATTCACGCTCTCACTACGGCGGCTTCCAAAATGAAATAAGCAGCCAGCCAAAAGCAGGAGACAAGGCCGTGTGGTTAAATAATGAGGGTTAATAAATAATAATAAAACAAACAACGGGGCTTTGTTAAGACTTGCTTTGGCTCCTTCTTGTTGGTTTTGCTAGGCACACATGATGACATTGCTATACTCCTAATGACCTTAGTAACTATAGCTGTATATTCACTTACCATGTATTGTTGGCAAACAAAGTATAGGGTGCAGCTAAAAGGTCCTAATATTTTACGTCACCCCAGGTCTAATGCGAATGTATACCAATGTTTCCTGAATGTAATCAACCAAAGTATAGCAAGCAGATGCAAAACTATAAGGTTATGTTCACATAAAGATTTTTTTGCCTGTTTTTGGGGCCATAAATGGTTCGTTTTATGGCTTAAAAATGAGGAGAAATTTTTTAACAGTTGTGTTTTATAGAATGTAATATTTAAATGACTCTTTATTGACACGTAATAATTTTACGTCTGTAACACTAATCTGAACGTCATGTTTTTCCAGCTGTTTATGGCACTTGAGCATTAAGGGGTTACACTGGTGCTTTTTTTCTAAAAACAGTGAGATACCAGAGCATAATCAATGGTGAGTAATGTGAATGGGGCTGAGCTGCAATACTAGGGCTGGGCGGTACACCGGTTCATACCGAATACCGAAATTTTTGTGCTGCACGATATGAATTTTAACCCATACCGCAATACCGGTATGGCCCCTCCCCCTCGGGAATGAATTAATTATCAGCCCAGTGCTGCGCTGTCCCCACATCGGGGAACTAATCATATGTGACCCGCGAGAGCTGTTCTGCTGCCCCCCCAATTATTACCCCATTGGGGTAAATACTCACATATGTCACCCGCAAGCGCTGCCCTCCTTGTCCTCCTGCTTGTTGCGGCCGCCGGCGCTAACACTCTATACCAGTGGTCTTCAACCTTCAGATGTTGCAAAACTGCAACTCCCAGCATGTCCGGACAGCCAACGGCTGTCCGGTCATGCTGGGAGTTGTAGTTTTGCAACATCTGGAGGGCTGCAGGTTGAAAACCACTGCTCTATACTGTATCCCTATGCCCGGGCTGCAAAAGGTAAACAAAATAAAACTTTAACTCACCTTCCCCGTCGGTCCAGACCAGCTTCCTAGGGAATGGAACGTAGGAAAGCCGTCAGCCTATCACCGACCGCAGCGATGTTCCGCCTCGGCCGGTGATAGGTTGAGCCAACTGTCATCTAAGAAGCCAGCTTCTTACATGACAGTGGTTTCAGCCTATCACCGGCCGAAGGCGGAACATCGCTGCGGCCGGTGATAGGCTGACGGCTGTCCGACGTTCACGTCCCCAGGAAGAGCGTAAGGCCAACGTAGGAACATGCGTTAAAGTTTATTTTTGTTTACCTTTTGCAGACCAGGCATAGGGATACAGTATAGAGTGTCAGCGCCGGCGGCCGCAACAAACAGGAGGACGAGGAGAACAGCGCTTGCAGGTCCGATGAGGACAGTGCAGCGCTGGGCTAATAATACTTTTTTTTTTGGGGGGGGGGGGGGATACCGTTATATACCGTGGAACTGCCATAAGTTACAAAAATACGGCGATACACATATTTGGCCATACCGCCCAGCTCTACTACATACCACCTTTTGACATTTGTGGTGCTGTTGTTGAGAGAAAGCAGCCATGTTTTTGTAATCCTGTACAGGCCCTTTATTTCCCCCCTAATATTGTCTTCATACATTGATGCATTCCAGGTTGGAATACCTCATAAAAGCACATAAAGCGATAACACGTAAATACTAGAAACGTAGATAATGAGGCAACAAACTGACTCAAACTTCCAGACGTTAATTGTAAAGGAAAACAAATGATCGCTGAATTCCAAGTTCCACTGTTGTGAAATACTAACAAGTCAGTGTTGGGAAAATGATGACTTCCTGTGACCTCGAGAGGTTAAAGCAGAGATGAGATAGAGGCCTAAAATGGGAATAAACATTTCGTCATCCCGGGCAGATCATTAATGGAGTGGACAACGTATTCTGTTCTGTCCAGAAATAAGAGGCCATAAAACTAAAATAACCAACAAAGAGATATTATTAACCATTCCTAATGCAAAGCATCTGTTCGGAGCCATTTCACTGTAAGGAAACAGGAAACGTGGGAATTATATGTTATTCTAGTCAGGAATTTTATATACAAAAACACAGTGGGGGGAATACTACAATAACAGGACCGCTATAGAAAACCATTCAGTTTATAAAATGTTCTATAGGCTGATGTTGCCTAATAATACATATATAAGATTATAACAATAATAATCATATAGGGGGAAATTTATCAAAACCTGTGCAGGGGATGAGTGGTGCAGTTGCCCATAGCAACCAATCAGATTGCATCTTTCATTTTAAAAGAGGCCTGTGAAAAATGAAAGAAGGGATCTGATTGGTTGCTATGGGCAACTGGCCAACTTTTCCGCTACACAGGTTTTGATAAATCTCCCCCATTATTATTATCAACAACAATCATCATCATAACTACAATGTGATAAGCAGCATTTTATAGTATTTCATGGCATTACTGCTACCAGACAGAGATGCGCTTACAGAAAAAAAAGATAACTTTTCTCCCTTTTTCCTAATCCTGTACCCCTTTTTAAAGTACCGTATTATTCGGCGTATAAGACGCACTTTTTCTTCCCCTAACCTGGGGGGGAAAAGTTGGTGCGTCTTATACGGAGAATTCACACACCCATCGCGGCGGTCCCTTCGGCCATCAATGGCTGGGACCCGTGGCTAATACAGGACATCACCTATCATGGTGATGCCCTGTATTAACCCTTCAGACGCGGCGATCAAAGCGGACCGTCACGTCTGAAGGGAAAGTGACACTAACCCGGCTGCTCAGTCGGGCTGTTCGGGACCGCCGCGGTGAAATCGCGGCGTCCCGAACAGCTTACAGGACACCGGGAGGGACCTTACCTGCCTCCTCGGTGTCTGCTCCGTGCCGGGATCCCCTGCATGGCCGGTGCTCTCCTTCGATGTCATCACGCACGCCGTCCCGTCATCCAATAGGAGCGGCGTGCGTAGCGACATGATGACGGCGACGGAGAGCGTGGATCCCGGGAAGAAGACGTCCGGAGCGACTGGGACACCACGGGGACGCGGCGACAGCGATGGAGCGACATCCAGGGCAGCGGTGACGGGTCCGGAGAGGCGGGGACACGTGAGTACTACCTCCTATCCAGTGGTCTTCAACCTGTGGTCCTCCAGATGTTGCAAAACTACAACTCCCAGCAGGTTGAAGATCACTGTTGGGTTCAGAATCTTTTTTTTTTTTCTAGATTTTGCACCTTTAAAATTGGGTGCGTCTTATATGCCGTTGCGTCCTATAGGGCGAAAAATATTGTAGCTTTTTTCAAGATCCATGGGGACAACCAAGTTGCAGGAAGTGTGTTTCACACTAGCAGCCGTGGCGTCTGCATTAAAAATACTATTCAGTATTCCGAAGTATTTCTTATTCAAATTCTATGGTGGGTCATGTCACTAATGTAACATGTAGAAGATAACCTGTGAATATACCTGTTAGGCTAGGTTCCCACTACAGAATTTCCGGCTGCAATTCCGCTTTGAAATTGCAGGCCGAAATTCCTCTTACTAAAATGTACTGTATAGTGAATGGGTTTCCGTTCACAAATTCACACTTCGGAGTTTGGGAAGCGGAATTTGTGAATGGAAAATCCGCTTGAAAATTTCCACCTGAAGAATGGCGTTGCGGTTCCGTATGTAATTCATTTCAATGAGCTGACTGGAGTGAAACGCTGACTCCGGACAGCTAATTTTTGCCCCGTATGCGGTTTTCCCACCGCACCTAAAATCGTGGACGACTATGATTTTAGGTCCGGTGGAAAACCGCATACGGGGCAAAAATGAGCCGTCCGGAGTCAGCGTTTCACTCCGGTCAGCTCATTGAAATGAATTACATACGGGACCGCATACGAAGGCATACGGGAGCGCAAGTTTTCAGCTCCCCCTGCCGTACGCGCTCCCGTATGGGACAAAACGTAGTGTGAACGCAGCCTTACATATGCTGGGCCATGAGTCTGCACCTGGCACAGCCTTTCAATATAGTGTACAAGAGCAAGGACTCAAGGAAATAACATACTGAATCCATAGTGAACACCTCTATGATAAACAGATATATGGAACTCTGCCGACTTTAAAGTAGACCTGTCAGCAGGAAAGCAGTGTAAATTAGCTCATGGATAAATAGGCAGATTTTTTTTTTCTATAGTCCTCTTGGCTAGATATAGGATTTTTTTTAAATATGCGAATCAGTCTTAATTGCCCAGGGGGAATTCTCCAGAATGGCAAGAGCCCAAGCAAGTCCAGCCCATGCCCTCTTTATCACTCCCTTATAGTCCACTCACATCTGCTTTCCTGTTTCACTGACAGTCACTTAAAGGGGTACTCCAGAGGGAAAAAAAAAAATTTTTAATCAACTGGTGCCAGAAAGTTAAACAGATTTGTAAATTATTTCTATTTGAAAATCTAAACCCTTCCAGTACATATCAGCTGCTGTATGCTACAGAGGAAGTTCTTTTCTTTTTGAATTTCTTTTCTGTCTGACCACAGTGCTCTCTGCTGACACCTCTGTCTATGTCAGGAACTGTCCAGAGTAGGAGCAAATTGCCATAGCAAACCTATCCTGCTAAAATGAATCTAATGTGCATGGACAATTTAAGACTCTACCAGGATTTGAGCAAATTCTTGGTAGGTATACCAAAAAGAACCTACAATACTAAGCTTTGCCAATGCCACCAGACCTACAAAGTATTTATTAATAATAGAAGATCACCTTTTCCCCCACATCGATAATACTGAAAAAATAGCATGTTATTGCAATGTATTTAACAACTATAGCAGAAAAAAACTCTTTTTCTTTCTTTCTTTCTTTCTTTAAGAGAAGTGAGAAGGAAAATAAAGGAATAAAGCAGGAGGAAAAGTTGAATGAATATCCATGGTTGTTCATGGCTTAAAGGAGATTTATTTTTATTAATTGTGGAGTTAATAAAAAGGCTTTTTCTTAATAAATAGAGGATTAGTCATTCCACAGGCGAGCAGTCTCATTCTGTATGAAATGCCAAGCACAGCAGGGGTATCTGGATGGAGGTGTGATGAACAATTCAATGTCTGTTATTTATATACCAGGGCCGCACATTAATGATTTGCAGCGCTTTGTAATAGGCGCCTATTTACTCCCTCTACCCGCTGCCTCTTGGACATAACACAGAACATTGCCATTAGAGGAATTTGTTGTAATGGCAACATACTGATATGTTAATAGCTGAAGATTCATTTCAAGCTATGGCAGAACAGTAAAGTCTATAATAAGACGTTTCAAGGAGCCATGAAATCCCAAAGGTATAAAATTAAGAAGGTGAAATATGACTTAAGTCAAAGACTTTATGTACTGCTTAATTTGATTTCAATTGTGAATAGTTTATGGGTTATTCATGCAAAATAGCATGTCCAATGTGAAAGTCTAACGTGTACACGGAGTTTCAGATAAAGCTCACAAGCGGGCAGATGTTCCTCACAGCAGTAATCTGCCCAGGACTTCATTCATCTTCAGTGCCCTGTGCTCAGACAGTGCGACATCTCCTCCTTATCTCCCTGCTGCATGCCGTATACTGTATATCTTCACAGAGCATCCTTCTGGTTTCCTTAGATCGCATATTCACTATTAGAACTAGAACTACATACAAACTAGTAGATAATAAGGTCCAAGGTAGACTCCAAGGTTTGAGTTGCAAAATGCAGCCCAAAAAAATTAGCCCACAAAAACTAACTTGTGGACAGGCCTCAAATTTGTGGCTAGAATAAGTTCAGAAGTTCAGAAGAAGATTTATTTCAAACCATAACTGTGCCAACATTTTGGCACATCTAGCAGTTGAAAAGTGTCTAATATATATATATATATATATATATATATATATATATATATATATATATATATTAAATGTGGTGCAAGTCATGTAATTCTGGCACATCTGGGCTATTGTGTGTATAGCCTAAATGTCAAAACTAAGGAGGTAGCAAAGTAAAGAGTGCCACAGCCTGCAGGAGGAGGCTAGAAATATCCACACGGGCATACAGGCCTGGTAGTTATAAAGGTAGCGAGGAATCTACACTCCAATCTAGTAAACATAAAATATTATAAAACTAGTATGCACCCACCTCTCCATAAACAATTGGGATCACCTCTCCATTCTGGCTGTGCTTGCATCTGGCTGCCACTGACCACTGTTTGTCCACATAGGTGGAGTCCCAGGAGTGGAATACACAATGCTCATAGACTGTAAGCTCTCGCGAGCAGGGCCCTCACTCCTCTGGTTTAAATATTTAGTGTGTAATATTGTTATATAATACAGTTCTCAAAAAGTGATAACGCGGCACTGCGTGAAGCGTCTGAACTAGGAGCCTATGCTGGTAGTAGATCTGGATGTAGCAGATGGTGCTGATGGCGGTGCTCTGATGTATGTAGTCAGATTCAATTATGTTCACAAGAAGAAGGTAAGGAAGACATCGGCCACTCACCAAATTTCAGCAGAAAGTATCTTTATTGAAGCATACTCACATAAACATTCATCGGAAGAGGTTGGTGGGGGACAGTGATAGACTATCACTGTCCCCCCACCAACCTCTTCCGATGAATATGTGTATGTGAGTATGCTTCAATAAAGAAGATACTTTCTGCTGAAATTTGGTGAGTGGCCGATGTCTTCCTTACCTTCTTCTTGTGAACATAATTGTTATATAATGTTTGATATTTTTCTTTATTTGTCCCCTCAAAACTGTAAAGTGCAACAGAATTTGTTGGCACTTTATAAATATAATTATTAATAAATATATTTCCAGTAGGAGAACCTCCTCCTTCTTTAATGTTTAGGCATGTGAAACCATTTGAAAAGCAGAAAATCTCCTTTTAAACTTCATATCTTGAACAGTACGGTATAGCACAACCATATAGTTGTCAGGTCTGGGTTCTAGCTAAGCTAGTACGACAGCGAAACATATCGCTGACGCATATAGAGAATGTACCCTCACCATCGGTGGTTGGTCTATAGCCCTAACCATGTGGCTGTTCTACCATAATTGTTAATGAGAACATTAAGATACATAAAATGTTTATAATTCGCCAAGAACCTTGCTCAAGAACACTTAATCCATGGTATAATACAGGCCTTTTTATAAAATGCCTTTTCGGCTTTATAGTTTTGGCTTATTTGAAGGGGAGCAATCCTTTGTCTCAGACAGATAAACTCTTGGCTGGCTAGGCTACAGCCAGGTCCAAGAAACAAGGGTTTACTTTAAGAATAAAGGTTTATATTTGACGGCCTTCCCTGGAGACTAATATTCTTCAATGTATAAGATAGGACAACTTTAAAATAAATATACTATTTATATTGTATAATTTATTAAATTCATGGCCTGTAGAATATTAACTTCATTGGATGTGTCATGTACTTTTAATCTGTGTCCCCTTTTTATATAGGGAAAGAAAGAACAGCGCTCCATAGCATAACACACCGGAGGAAGGGTAAGAATGATCAAAGACCAAATGCTGCTTACCCTGTTTGGTTGTGTAACGTCATGCACAACAATGATGTGTGCGTAATGCTGAATCAACAACGATCCCGCCTGCAGCCTCCGAACAACAGAGTAACAGAACAGGCTTTACTAGACCAACGGCAGGATGCGATGCGAAACGCGTTGCATCCTGGTAGATAAACCTTTCTTTTCACCGTTCCGGTTGTGTCATTTGGTCCGGGCAGCGCCATTGTAGACCTGCTGTTGGTCTATTGAAGCCTGTTCTGTTACCCTTTTTATTAAAACAGTGATAACTACTATGGGCAACTACTCCTCTGTTCCTTTGTACAAGATTTGATAAAATCCTGTTATAGGGCTCCATGGTATCACCAACAGGTTTTGGAAAAATTGGAAGCCTTAAAAGGGGTTCTCCGGTGCTTACACATCTTATCCCCTATCCCTTTCCGGTCAAGGTGCAGTGGGGGCGGTGCATTATCGGCTTATCGGCAAGGTAATTGCCGATACCGATAATGCCCAAAATCGTGATTATCGGCCGATAATATCGGCCATACCAATAATTGGTCGATCCCTAGTTTTAATGCTATGACTAAAGATCCCCAAAAACATTAGGTGGGTCCAGCCAACCATTTAAAGTTTATAGTGGCCAACTGCACACGTCTCTCCTTGCTCTACGTGAGCAGGACGGTCTTAAAGACTTATATTAGCAGTCTGTCCTGGTCAGGTGACAAAGAGCCAGGAGAGTGCGACAATTCTACTGCAGCCTTGCCTAATGTACAAGTTTTGTCAGATCATTAAATGCAGCATTATTACTTGACCTTTTTTGTAAGTCAGCATGGATCTATAAAGTTCCTCAGAGTTGTCCATTTACTTTCTGCCATAAAAATTTTAGTATTGGCAGTATTAAAGGGCACATAGAAGTTGTCACCTATTTTCCAAAGCGTCTAAATAGTAAATTCATTTCCATAACCAACCCTCTTAATCTGTGCTACTCTACCACTTGTTTTCTCATTTCTCCATTCTACTTTATTGTTTTACTAAATCACAGGTATGAGGCCAAGTTAGTAGAAAGAGATGGAAAAGCAGTGAGCCACTGAGATCTGTCAAATCTTTAATCTTTCTTATGGAAACACACCCTGTTGTCACATATGTAATATGACGCTTGTGTACTGGCACGGGAACTGTTGGGATCATCTACAAATGCCCTTGAGGAAGAACCTTTTCTCCTCGTGCACTTCAGTAGAACTTGCCAACCTTCTGGGACGGCAGGCTGAAACGTGACTGAAGGCCTAGCACCAAACACAGGATAAAACCAGAACACGTTTAGGAGGAAAATATTACAAGATTAAAGCTGCACATGCACACTAGCAAACAGCAATGAACGTAAATGTCCAGTTTGTGGCTCGTACTTGGTTGACACGGAGAAGACTTATATAAAACAAGAACAATATGTTAAAGAGTACCTGTCATGATTTTATAATCCTCCCAATTCACTGCCTCTATCATGATAAACCACTCCCGCCTTTATTTTTATTAGTTTTTAGTTTTCTATCTTGATATTGCTCTGTATTCTCTGCTCAGACTAGGAAGGGGCGTTATCCAGCAGGGGTGACATCATCTGAAGCCATACAGGGGAGAACTTCCTCCCTCACTCTGCTACACACAGCCCAGAGCAGTTCAGTGTGTGAGATGAGCTATGATTGGCTAAGGCTGCACCCCCCCCCCCCACTCCCAGCACTCCCAGCACGCCACGTCAGCAGGAGTCCAAAGTCTGTGCAAGTGATGGGAGGAAATGTGCTCTGGACAAGTAGGGAGACACCTAGTGGCAGCTTTTTAAAACCCAAAAAACATAGAAAACTTCATTTTTTGCCCATTTAAATCTGGGTGGTTATTCACGGAACACAATGATATTAGACGATTAAGTGGATTGTTGGTTCTGGGACCAAGCAGAACAGTAGTAACGGAGCACATACATACTGTGGTCCCACCAAAGTGCTGGATTTTCAGGATGTAGGACCACTTAGAGGGCACTAAGGAAATGATGCAGCTGTAGGGATGAAGCTGAAATATTTGAAAGAGAAAAATGCTGACAAAGACACATTCTTTTATTTTTACCCTTCATACCAAACACCACCTGCAAATCCTCTAGTTTGCATGCAGCAGAAAGTTCATCTGAATGGAACTTAAAAAATCCATGCACATGCTGCAGAATAAATCCCTATTTAGACGTAGGGAACAGATTTTCAGTTGCAGATATTTCTTCTACAAATCCTTTGTGCATGAACCACAAAGAGCATGTGGATGGATGTCACTGAGAAGCATCTGCTACATCTGTGGAATTTCATTATACCAGCATTTTGTAAGTCAAAAAGTATACATATACGGCTGAAAGAGGGTTAACCCGAATAATGGAATGTAAGTGGATGATACGCTCCTGATTTCTAACATGGTAATCTGCATGAAGACAGGACAGCTCCAGATGACACAAACCTCTGTTCATCCATTATTATCCCTGTCTGGATTTCTGTCTGTTCTCGGTCAAAAGGGGTAAGGATCCTTAACAGCTTACTCACCTCTTAACCTAATTATTATCCAATGTAGATCACTAAGCATCAAGGTTAATTCCTTAGACCTACATACAGCTTAGAGAACAAATGTATCACATCTCTGTTCAGTAAACTGAGAGGTAAAGTTATACACAGTTATTAACAGGCTTCACTGTATACCTGGGAATAACCCCTTAAAAGGGAAACCCCAGCCAAGACTAAAAATTTAGAATGGAGCGCGCCCCAACTTCTATTCATTGGGGTTCCCCAGCTGGGAGATCATTCAGGTGCACCTTTCCTTCAAGAGCACTTGTAAATAGGGTGGTCATACCTCAAGTAAAATTCCATCTCTCCTTATTTACACTGTGCTGCATGAATCAATATGATGGCTAAAAGGCGAACAAAAATTTAGAATGGCTAGCACAAACAAAATTGATCTTGCTTTATACAGATTTTATGTACATTTAGAATTAGGAGCATTTAGAAGGATCTAAAACATAACAGATTGAAGTCAGGTTCTTCCCTTTGACCAATGCCTAGTTGTAATAAAGGTCCTCTGACAATAGCCTCATTACAAAGTATCACCTGGTAGTCAGTGTTCAAATTCCCTGCTGCGCCACCACAAAGGAAATTAAACATTACACAGTGCCTATTAAAATTAATAATGCAAATAAATCTTAAGACTTTTCGTTTTGCTCTGCTAGCATAAAACAAGACTTCAACAAGTTAAAGGGGTTATCAACCATAAGGTGATTTTAGTAGGTACCTAGCAGACAGTAATGGACATGCTTAGGAAGGATCTGCGCTTGTCTTGGGGATAAATGGCTATGTTGTGAGATTACATAACACTGTGGCTACGTTTTTTGCGAACTTGTATTTCCTGTGACTATTCTTTTCTTGACTACAAATCCCACAATGCCACTTTCCTCCCTCCCACACATCAGCTACCCCACCCATTGAAACAAAAGACCTGTGGTCTTCAATTAGGGGGCCTACAGCTGTTGCATTAGTTGCAGATTGATCCCTCCACCCATTAAAGCAGACAGGCTCCCTGTCATCAGCTGACTAGTGAGTCAGGTCTGGGCCACATTGCAAGCTGGGAAAAATCCGAGACAACAGTAATTTTGTATGCTGGTGGTAAAAATAAATATTGGAGTGAAAATAACAGAAGAATTGTGAGAAAACAGTCACACACAGGTACAGACACCATATTATGAACTACACTAACTTTACAGCCCCTGTAGCATAGTCAAATAAAAAAGATTCCTGGAATACCCCTTTAAAACTGGGTCAGATAGCAATTTTCTTTTACACACATACAATGTGTTTCTATGCCAGTCTGGCGTCTTCATCAGTTACACATAACAACAACATTATATACACACCTAACACAAGTGACATGGGAATACATGACCCATATCTGACAGACTACACACATGTATTTATAACACTGTTACTGACAAAGGTATGTACCTGATGAAGACACTAGTCTGATGGAGAAATTTGTTGTACAGATGTCAAATAAAGTTGATCTTTGATCTACTGGCTGAAGTATGGTTTACGTAGCAGAGCTGAATAAAGGGTCCTTGAAGGTGTTTGCATTATTTGTAGCTTCTTCAGATTTCATTGTACATTCATTTCCACAGTGTTCTCCCACTTAAAAAGTGGAGAGAGGCCTGTAATTTTCATCATATGTATACCGCAACTATTAGAGACATAATGAGAAAAAAAATCCATAAAAATCACATTGCCTGGTTTTTAAAGAATTTACGGTGGAAAATAAGTATTTGGTCACCTACAAACAAGCAAAATTTCTGGCTCTCACATAGTCTCCTCTGTCCTCCACTCATTAGCTATATTAATGGCACCTGTTTGAACTTGTTATCAGTATAAAATACACCTGTCCACAACCTCAAAACACACTCCAAACTCCACTATGGCCAAGACCAAAGAGATGTCGAAGGACACCAGAAACAAAATTGTAGACCTGGACCAGGCTGGGAAGACTGAATCTGCAATAGGCAAGCAGCTTTGTGTGAAGAAATCAACTGTGGGAGCAATTATTAGAAAATGGAAGACATACAAGACCACTAATAATCTCCCTCAATTTGGGGCTCCACACAAGATCTCACCCCATGGTGTCAAAACGATCACAAGAACGGTGAGCAAAAATCCCAAAATCACATGGGGGGACCTAGTGTATGACCTGCAGAGAGCTGGGACCAAAGTAACAAAGGCTCCCATCAGTAACACACTACACCGCCAGGGACTCAAATAATGCAGTGCCAGACATGTCCCCCTGCTTAAGCCAGTAC
>NC_079198.1:85243889-85301389 GCF_029499605.1 Hyla sarda
ATCCCTTTTTAAAAATGATTTAAAGCCCACCTCCCCACCTTATGAAATGCACTGTGGCAACTAGTGGTGGGTTGTAAAGCACAGTTCACCACTATGGAGAATATGTGCTTTAATATGCACACAGGAATTTTGCATGGATTTAACCTTGCAGCGCACTCCATTGATTTAATGGGTTTTGCGGGTTCACATGATGGAACTTCCAACGAGCAATTGGAGGGTGGAACTCCACCAGAGAAGTCCTGTGTGTCAATGGGATGGCACTTATGTCCGCAGCTATTTTTCACAGACATAAGGTCCGATTCTGGATAATTTTTGCTTAAGCAGGAAAATCACAGATTCACAAGGATTTTTCATTTCCCCCCCCCCCCCCCCCCTGAATTTCTTTAGTGTGACCATAGCCAAATAGTCTGGTTAAACCCCTTAAGGACAATGGACGTACTCCTACGCCCCCGTTCCGAGTCCTTAAGGACCGAGGACGTAGGAGTACGTCCTGTCCAATTCCCGGCCCCCCGCCGCTAGCCGGAGGGGAGCCGGTGCCCGATGCCTGCTGAAATCGTTCAGCAGGCATCGCGGCATATCGCCCAGGGGGGTCATTATGCCCCCCCATGTCGGCGATGGCCGTAGATTGCTGGACAATTCAGTCCAGCGATCTGCGGCGATTCCGAGTCAATCGGGAGTCTCCAGTGACCCGAGAATTTACTGGGTGATCGGGGCCGTCAAGAGACGGCTCCCGAACAGCCATAGCCAGCAGGGGTGAGGTGGCACTGACCTGCGCGGCATGGATCAGCAGCAGGACTACATAGCAACAGCTCCCCAGCATGCAAAAAGGGCATACTGGGAGCTGTAGTTATGCAACAAGACGGAGGCAGACCACCGCAACTCCCAGCATTCCCTTATGGGCATACTGGGACTTATGGTTTTGCAACAGCTGGAGGCCCCTTTTTTCTATGGAAAAGTGTACCTTCAGCTGTTGTATAACTACAACTCCCAGCTTGCACAATCAGCTAAAGTGCATGCTGGGAGTTGTAGTGGTGCATCTGCTGGTTGCATAACTACAACTCCCAGCATGCCCGTTGGCTGTCGGTGACTGCTGAGAGTTTTAGTTTTGCAACAGCTGAAGGCACACTGAGTTAAGTAGCAAACCAGTGTGTCTCCAGCTGTTGCATAACTACAATCCCTGCATCCCCAGCCAAAGTAGTATGCCTCCAGCTGTTGCATAACTACAAGACCCAGCATGCCCTTCCGCTGTCTGTACATGCTGGGGGTTGTAGCTTTTGCAACAGCTGAAGGCACACTGGTTGCAACCCAGTGTGCCTCCAGCTGTTGCAAAACTACTCAACTCCCAGCATTGCACTGATAGACCGTACATGCTGGGAGTTGTAGTTTTGCAACAGCTGGATGTCCCCCCCCCCCCCCAATGTGAACGTACAGGGTACACTCACATGGGCGGAGGATTACAGTACAGTATCCGGTCTGCAAGTTTGAGCTGCGGCAAATTTTCTGCCGCAGGCTCAAACTGCCAGCGAGAGACTACTGTGAAGCTGTGAGCCCGTGCGGACCCCTGTACCCTAAAAACACTACACTACAAAAAAATAAAATAAAAAGTAAAAAACACTACATATACACATAACCCCACACAGCCCCCCTCCCCAATAAAAAATGAAAAACGTCTGGTATGCCACGGTTTCCAAAACGGAGCCTCCAGCTGTTGCAAAACAACTACTCCCAGTATTGCCAGATAGCTGTTGACTGTCCAGGCATGCTGGGAGTTTTGCAACAGCTGGAGGGCACCCTGTTTGGGACATCACTGGCGCTAGAATTCCCCTATGTCCACCCCTATGCAAATCCCTAATTTAGGCCTCAAATGCGCATGGCGCTCTCACTTTGGAGCCCTGTCGTCTTTCAAGGCAACAGTTTAGGGCCACATATGGGGTATCGCCGTACTCAGGAGAAATTGTGTTACAAATTTTGGGGGGTATTTTCTGCTATTACCCTTTTTTAAAAATGTAAAATTTTGGGAAACCAAGCATTTTAGGTAAAAAAAAAAATTATTTTTTTACATATGCAAAAGTCGTGAAACACCTGGAGGGTATTAAGGTTCACATTACCCCTTGTTACGTTCCCCGAGGGGTCTAGTTTCCAAAATGGTATGCCATGTGGGTTTTTTTTTTTTTTTTTTGCTGTTCTGGCACCATAGGGGCTTACTAAATGCGGCATGCCCCCAGAGCAAAATTTGCTTTCAAAAAGCCATATGTGACTCCTTCACTTCTGAGATCGGTAGTGCGCCAGCAGAGCACTTTTCACCCCCATGTGGGGTGTTTTATGAATCGGGAGAAAGTGGGCTTCAAATTTTGGGGGGTATTTTCTGCTATTATCCTTTTTAAAAATGTAAAAATTTTGGGAAACCTAGCATTTTAGGTAAAAATGTATTTATTTTTTTATTTTTTTTTACATGTGCAAAAGTCGTGAATCACCTGTGGGGTATTAAGGTTCACTTTACCCCTTGTTACGTTCCCCGAGGGGTCTACGTTTCCAAAATGGTATGCCATGTGTTTTTATTCTATTTATTTATTTTTTTTTGCTGTCCTGGCACCATAGGGGCTTCCTAAAGGTGACATGCCCCCCAAAAACCATTTGTCGCTCCTTCCCTTCTGAGCCCTCTACTGCGCCCGCCGAACAATTAACATAGACATATGAGGTATGTGCTTACTCGAGAGAAATTGGGATTCAAATACAAGTAAAAATTTTCTCCTTTTTACCCCTTGCAAAAATTAAAAAATTGGATCTACAAAAAATGAAGATTGTGAATTTTCTCCTTCACTTTGCTGCTATTCCTGTGAAACACCTAAAGGGTTAATACACTTATTGAATGTCATTTTGAATACTTTGGGGGGTGTAGTTTTTATAATGGGGTCATTTCTGGGGTATTTCTAATATGAAGACCCTTCAAATCCACTTCAAACCTGAACTGGTCCATGAAAAATAGCGAGTTTGAAAAATTTTGTGAAAAATTTCAAAATTGCTGCTGAACTTTGAACCCCTCTGGTGTCCCAAAAGTAAAAACACTTAAATGTTATGATGCAAACATAAAGTAGACATATTGTATATATGAACCAAAATTTTTTTTATTTGGAATATCCATTTTCCTTACAAGCAGAGAGCTTCAAAGTTAGAAAAATGCAAAATTTTCATTTTTTTTTTTCATCAAATTTGGGGATTTTTCACCAAGAAAGGATGCAAGTTACCATAAAATTTTATCACTACGTTAAAGTAGAATATGTCACGAAAAAACAATCTCGGAATCAGAATAACTAAAAGCATTCCAGAGTTATTAATGTTTAAAGTGACAGTGGTCTGAATTGCAAAAAACGCTCTGGTCCTTAAGGTGTAAAATGGCCTGGTCCTTAAGGGGTTAAGGTGAGTGAGTCAGGATAAAATGTAAAAGGAAGAGGAGGAGACTTCTTCTGTTATCGGGGCAGATGCTGAAAGTGAACAAGAGGAAGCCCTGTTAGCCCTCAGAAATGTGAAAAGACCAAAAAAAGTGTCTTTAAGCACGTGCAACCAAGTATATACAATTACCAAATTATTGATCTTCCTCACAGATCTAATGCTAAATGGGTTTTCTGGAAATGTAGATAGAAGGCCATGCATACCTCCTTAAAGTACCCTTTTAAAATCTAAGCTTAAAGTTAAAGCTAAAAAAAGTTATTGTATACTGAGGACTTTGTCCTTTTTTCCAGCCCCCGCATTTGCTGCATTGTAAAACCTAGAGTTGAAAGTAAAAAGTGGTTTTTGAAAAGTGCGTGATTTTCCTGCCTTTCTTTTCTTATTATTTTTTTTTTTTCCTTTATTAGCAGAAAATCTTAGACTTTGCATGTATCAGTCCCCCCCCCCACCCCCCCCCCCCCCTTTATTTTATTTTTTTGATGGTAGCAGAAGTTCTCATGATTTCATGTAATCGCATATTTGGGCATGTTAGTCACACTTGACAGTTCGGGGTTCTCAGATGTGGAATGAAGTGATGTTCACCTTGTCATCTTACAGTAGACTACAGTATATTCCTGTACACTGAGTCAGGGCTTTTATTATAGCTGTGGTTACATTTCTGTACAGCAACTCTTCACATATTTGTGCCATGCAGGTAAGAGAGGGTTAAGGAATGCAATCTCATGTACGTTGTAGTTGAAGACATGATCATAAACACAGTCTATTTGTTTGTGGTAGTATAAAGAATATTATAGATGCACCCACCTACAAAGGTTTAAAGGAGTACTCTGCCCATAGATAGGGGATAAGATGTCTGATCGCTGGGAACCCTCGTGATCTCGGCTGTGGCACCCCAGACATCCGGTGCACGGAGCAAACCTTGCTCAGTGCCAGATGACTGGCGGGGCGGATGCCTGTAAAACCACGCCCCGCTTGTGATGTCACGGCCATGCCCCCTCAATTAAAGTCTATGGTAGGGGGCATGACAGCGTCATGCCTCCTCCCATAGACTTGCATTGAGGGGGAGTGGCCGTGACTTCATGAGCCCCAGGCGCTGCACCCGGACTCCCTAAACAAACACCAGGTGCAGCAGGGAGATCGCGGGGGTGTTGCAAGCATCTCCAGCCTTTGAAATGTTCCAGTTTGATGTAACTTTGTGCATTGGTATCAAAAAATTTTCTTGGCTCAGGAAAAAAATAAATAAAATTTAAGTCCAAGCTTATATGCGAGTAATTGTCTGTCCCGGTGTGTAGGTGTACTTGTGCAGTCATTCAATCGTAACTATAGAGGGTGTCTGCTTACTATGCAGAGGCTGGTATAGAAGAGTGTCTGTCTATATAGATCTTTTTTTCTGTCTGTATAATAGAAAGTATCTCTTGTTTCCATTTACCATAACTGAACCAGACCACAAATCCGTGGATCAAAAAAGTCATCATTTTGTGTATTTGGGTCCTAAGAAAAGTGATTTGAATAGTAGGGGACAATGGTATAGGCACAACACTAAATGTATTCACAAACAATGCTGTTTCCCTACAGCAGTCCTCGACAGACTTGTGAGCATTGCACACCACTCATATCTCCCTCCTTGCACTTCCCACCACCCACTTTTTTGGTTCTGTTTAAGCAACAATTGTAGCTACAGATTGAAGATTAAAAATTCAGAATCCATGAGCACGGGGGGGGGGGGGGGGGGGGGGAATAAAAGGGTGTGTTATAATTTATTTATTTTTTGTAATGTAAGTTGACCCAAAACAGGTTGTGACCAGAGATGAGTGATGAACAATATGGCAAACATATTGCAGTGCATCTATATTTTTGGTAGGATTGATTCCAGGTGAATTGCTAGAGCAGCAGGGACTCCTGTCAAAGGCTCTGTTCACATTTTCTGGAAGTAAGCAGTGACATTCACGTTCACAGGCCAGGTGCCCTGCAGCCACACCAGCAAATTTTTAATTTAGTGGCAAACCATACAATGTATGCCTCACCACACAGTGTGCAGGAGCAGGAACCAAGGTCTTTCAACAGAAGTCCCTGCTCTTGAATCTATCTGAATAAACTAAACTAATTCTAAAGAATTCTATCCTAAACAAATTTCAAGAAATCTCTCTAATCTTATTCCCCTAAGTAACCTGTTATTACTCTCCTAATTGTTCATTTTTTTTTTTCCTTTTTAATCCTTCCTTTTCCAAATCAAGGCACTTTCTATTGCAAATTTTTTAATTTTTTTAATTAAATTGCAAAATGCATGAAATTACCGTAACTTCAAATTTGCCTACTGTCTTCATTGCAACGTGACCTTTGTGTACGATGGTTATCTCCATTACCAAGCTTTATTTGTGTCTATTTCAAAGAACAGTGACACTCCTGTTCTTAGGTTCATTGTGGTATTGCAGTTTATTGCTGTTCACTTCCATCGAGCAGAGCTGCAATAGCCCATAACTCAGGTGTGTGGCTCTGTTATTTAGTGGCAAATATGTAGCCATGTTTCTCATATACCGGGCAATGTCACTTCTCAGTCATGTTGTAAATTGTATAGAATGGTCATAGCTTTGAGATTTCTTCAAACAAGCTATTTGGGGAGCAGGTCTCCCTTTTTTATGATACCTTTTAGACATTGGTCTGTGCCACTGGTCCATTCAGAAGGCCAGTTCAGAACAATGGCCATTAGATTTTGACAGTCTTTATCTAGATACATTTGCCAGCTTTTGCAAGAATACTTTTGGCCTGGATTATCAGTCTTTCTTTGCAGCATGTGGTTTTTCTGAATAATATATAGTGATCCTGGACTAGCTACAAACCAAGGGAAGCGATTCTGTGTGGACTTTCAAAGTTTTTGGGTCAGTTTTGTATAAAGAAAACTTTCCCGAAGCTGCACAATACCCTTGGTCTCAGATCATCTTACTAACAGTACTGAATGGCATATTAAGCCTGGAGAAGGTGCAGTCTTTTGCAAATAGTGTTTTTAAGTGGTTTTAATATAGCTTTCTATTTTAGCGGCAGCTCCTGATTAATGCCAGTAACAGAATGGTCCTGTTTATTGGTGGCACCTGGTATGGGAGTCTTCGTAATGGAAGCCAGTCCCTTGGCCTGGACTCTGTTTGTGAGGAAGGCTGTGATTAGTCTGTTTCATTCTTTCTCGGCCCTTGGCCTGGCTCAGGAAATGAAGGTTCCCCTCCCAGCTGACCTGAGCTGGGTAACCTTTGCCAGTGCCCTGTCAGAGGCTCCTGGGATTTGGAGCAGGGCCTCCTATACTGAAGTGAAGCAGGGAGCACTAATAGGCTGAGGTGACTTATTTATGGGCTGTTAGAAGAAGGATATGGGGGGTTGTTTAACTGGTTACATCCCATCTGGATTTTATATGAATATGTGCGCACACTTGTATGTATTTGACTCATTGATCTGTTGCAGTGCTTGGAGATATTTACAAGACGACAAAACCTTCTTCGAAACATATTTCTTAAAATTGTGACATAAGGCATCCAATGACAAATTGCTATGCTATGACTTATGCTCACTTTTTAGAGTTTGGATTTTGCTATGAAACCGATGAATGGCTGCAACAAGTCTATAAGAATTTTAAGTGTTTTTATTATTGAGTGTTTTTTATTTTATACACAAACCAATAGCTAAATAAAAATGTTTGAACTAAAGTTTTTTTTATGATTTAGCTGGACACTTTCTTTGTGGCATGTATAAGAATAAACAATAGAAAAATCTCAGTTCAATGAAGGAGCTGAATTACTTTGGTAGATTGTTGCTCTAATTTTGATATAGTTAATCCCCTTCATTTGGGTAAAGTGGCAAGTGTTGGGGTTTGAGGTTAAATTTAGTGGCAGGCAGTTCACTTTAATGGTCTGTAATTGCTTCCAGATCAAGTAGGGAGGAGGTGGGAGTCTTCTGGTTATATGGATTAAGGTGCTGGCAAACCTCTTCCTGCTAATGTGCCCTTATTTTTTTCATTCCAGAAGTGCTACACCTTTACTAGAGGTTAATAAGTGTGTGTGTGTGTGTGTGTGTGTGTGTGTGTGTGTGTGTATGAATGTATGTGTATATAGTATCTCATATAAAATAATTACAAAAATGTGAGGGGTGGACTAATTTTATCTTTTCATATGACAACACTGAAGAAATGACATTCTGTTATAATGTAAAGTAGTGAGTGCACAGCCTGTATAACGGTATTTAATGCAGTGTCCCCTCAAAATAACTAAACGCAAAGCCAATAATGTCTGAACCTTGCTTAAAAAAAAAATAAAATAAAAAGTGAGAACACCCCTAAGTGGAAATGTCCAAATTGGCACAATTAGCCATTTTCCCTCCACGGTGTCATGTGACTCGTTGTTTTCAGGTGTTACCGGGGAGCAGGTGTCATAGGTTTGGTGTTATCATTCTCACACTTTCTAATGCTGGTCACTGGAAGTCCACCATGGCACCTCATGGCAAATAACTCCTCTGAAGATATGAAAAATATAAAATTTTGCTCTACATAAAGATGGCCTAGGCTATATAAAGCTTGCCAACACTCTCTTAAACTGTACTGTATGACGGTGGGTGAGACCATACAGAGGTTTCAAAGAACATGTTCCACTTAGAACCGTGGATCGACCAAAGAAGTTGAGTGTACATACTCAGCGTCATATCAGACCATTTTGCTTTTTTTTATCTACGATTCATTAACCTCTAGTAAAAGTGTTACACTTATAGAATTGGTGAAAGAAAAAGGACCCTTTTTTTATATTGACTTTTCATGTTTTATTTAATTGGTTTAGCTGATAAAACAGACAACATGATGATCAGTCTGCTACACGTGTGGTGTCCAAGCTCTGATTCCTCATTTTAGAAAGCTTGTGTAGTGAGGATGGGGGGCGGGGGGGGGGGGGGGTGGAGATTTACTAGCTCAAAACAAAAGATATGGTGGTACCATTATAAAAAGTTTTGGCTTTAGCTTTGCTCTTGGCACATTTTTATTTCCCGTACAACAGAGAAATGTCCAGCCCTGCTCCTGTTAAAAGAATGAAGTTTATTCCGAATACACCAAGGTACAAGACTGTAAGGTAGACACAGGTGACGCGTTTCGGCTCGTCAGAGCCTTAGTCATACTAAGGCTCTGATGAGCCTAAACATGTCACCTGTGTCTACCTTACAGTCTTGTACCTTGGTGTATTTGAAATAAACTTTTTGGGAATTGGACTGTGCCCAATAATGGTGCCTTACTATGTGACTGCAAGAAAACTAGTATACTAGCAGACTTAAAGAGTGCTTTCTACCAATAAATGCATGCCTTGGCAGATCACTAAAAAGCAGGTTGGGTGGTTACATCGACCTTACAAGATTGTCTATCAGTTGGATGATTGCTATTACTGCATCTTGGGCCAACAGTCATTTGTTGACTTCTTGTCTCCATAGGAAATTGAGATGTTTAAACAATGACTTGAAGAAAAATGCAGGGTATAGGTGAGATTTATATAGTTGGTAAGACAGTCTGCCATGCAGCACTAGGGCACACTGAATATTTTAAGGTAACCATTTTGAGGTGAAGGGGTTAATGTAAAAAGCACTAAGTGGGGTATGCAGCTAATTAGCCAGCCACTTTGTCATCACCCTCTGTATATCTTAACCATTGCAAAAAACTTCCTGTGAGTGATATACAAGCCTCAATTATGTGACATGTTTACTGACACTTAAGGACAGATAACAGGCCGACTATTCTATAACAAAGGTCCAGAGCTGAGGTGGAGAGGAAAAAGTATCTATTAGCTATCAAGAAAGTGGGCAACAGTGGGTTAAAGGTATTCGTCTGGCTGTAAGGGTAAATTATCGAGGGTAGGTGGTAGCCTTAATAAAAAATATAGGTGGGTACACTCCCCAGTAGCCTCAAGAAATGGTATGCAGATGTAAACCTGTCAAATTATGTATGGAATTTTTTAGTTTTTAATTTCTTTTTTTTTTCAGTATATTCATTTTATACATCTAACATATTTTTGTGGATTTTATTTGTTTGTACACCTATGCAATTTATTTTTAGTGTTGAGTATTAGGACATGTATGTGCCCCAGTGTAAAAATGCACATGCTGTTAAGACGGTCTAGTTTACATAATTTTATTAGCTTACTTACTCGCCCCAAAAAAGTGTGCCAAACTTTGGTAAACCTTCTTGAGCAAGGCATAAGAGTGTGTGTGTGTATATTATAATATTGCAACCAGTCCTAACCAAGAACATGCAGCAGCAAAGGTGCAGATTTCATGCAAAAAACAAACAAAAAAGACCTATATGTATCAATGATTAAACTGAAACTTTAGTTGGGCATAGTGTGATGTTAGATTCTTCTGAATGCCCTAATAATTATGCCTTGCCAGGGGTTAAAAGAGAAAAATCATGACTGATCAGTTGACAGTCTATTCATTTCCATGGGACTTGATGGATATTAGTGAATTTTGGCAGCAATTCCAGTATTATTGCTCTCTTTCTCCTCTTGAATGAAGTCTTTTGGTAGAATAGTTAGAAAATGATCTGACGTTTTCAATCTATTTAGGTCTACTGTAGACCAAAGAAAAACTTGTTGCGAGGATAAAAGTTGCCCTGTCATTTGCAGACTCATCTTACCTGAAATACTGTGCTACTTTTTATCATTAGATTTGTCTTTTGCCTTCCTTGTGCCCCCCCCCTTGTGTTTACATCTGTTCCAATCACTGTAGACATTTGCTCCGTATCAATGATTCCCCCCCCACCCCCACCCATTGTCTTTTAGTCTGCGGGGGTAATGTTTCCAACACAGAGCATGTCTCTCTCCAAAGACCAAAGTTATCCACTCGGCTCAGTAAAACAATTAAACATCACACTCTTTTATATCACTGGGTAGAATTGATTCAGACACCTGTGCTTTAGAATTTCAGCTCTCCCACAGTCTAACGCTTCTGGATTTAGCACACACTATCTTTACATGTGTAACACCTCGGCATAGCTCTGCTGTATTAATGTCTCAGGCTCTCGACTCTTTAATGAGAGGAGGAGGATGATTCATTAGCACGTTCCTTCTAATTTGGCTCATTATAAATAATGTATGATGAGTAAGAAAATGAAAACTTTGCCATTTGTAAAAGGTAACGGTACGAGTGAGGTGTAGCTTTAGTGAATAATGCAGCGCTCCTTCCTGTATTGGGCCGCCTATCAATTGGTGCACTGTGTGTCTTCATCTTATGTCCCATTAAAGGCTATCACAACTCTGAATTGATGGTGTTTTATATAATTGTTTAATGGTGTGAAATGTCTTTACGGCTGGCTGTCTATTCATGGCTATTACTAAAGTTTTAGAAAGGGACACCAACTTTATGGCTAGCTAATGTGTTTCATAGTCCATTTGTATAAGAGTTAGGTGTAGAAGTGCAAAGGCCAAAGTTTAACCACCCACAGACCTGGGTTACACCACTAGACTGGCAAACTCAAAGATTATTTAGTTACATTTGTGTGTGTTGATTTATTACTATATTTTTCTGTACATGTCCAAGCTACAAATACTCATTTGGGAGAAATCTAGATTTATGTAAACACCCCATCCAATAGGATGCCTAAATGTGATGTGAGCAGAGTAGCACTGTTCATCTTGACCTCTGGAATGTATGAATAGAATGCTGGTCCTGCAGTGAAGAGTGGCACCTATCTGGGCAGAGCAAAAGGCTGATGTGACTAATTCTTTGTATGTCTTATGTCAATGAGACCACCTCTACCCATGGTTTTACTGAACCAAAGATAGCTGTTCATTGTTTACTGACCTTAGTTGGGTTAAGTAAAACTGTAGGTAGTCAGTGCTGTAACATATATGCTAAATTACAGCTAAGTCTAAACCTTCTTAATGGTTCACTGTGACAGTTTAGAAACAATATAATTTTAATAGCCAGGAACAAGGCTCAGAGTCTCCACTGGGGCGGTCTCCACTGGCCTCTCCCTATCACACTGGGCTTGAGTGACAGGTCTGTCTCTGTTTGTGAAGAGTCCTATTAATCAATCTCGGCAGGGCAGGGCAGGGCGAAAAAAAATGGGACCACCCTGCTGATGTGGAGCTCCCTTTCTGGCTGGTCTCAAAACTATGATTTTCAGACTTAAAAGTTTGTTCTAGAGAACCTTTCTCTGTTTTATAATGCCTGTTTTCTGGCAATTTAATGAGAATCTATTGCAATTAAGCAAAATGAAAGCAAAAATAAATGACTGCAAAAACACACTTTCTAAAGACACACAATGATAAATGTCCCTCATTTTCATTTTCTTTACAAAAAAAAAAACCTGACAATGGCATAAAAAAAGGGGGTGCACCTTGCCTTTGCCAATCACCTTTTTGCACCAGTGCTGATTCTTAACTGGTCTCCGGCCAGTCTGTTTACCGAGCTTCAGGTAAGTTGTCTTTACATGTGACCACTGTAGCCGATCACTAGCTGCAGCAGCGGCCTCAGTGGTGTTAACGCGTTACCACTAGAGCCATTACATGTTGTCAGGAACCAATAACAAAAACAGATAGTGGACGGGGGAAGCATCAGCATGGGAGGGATAGGGAATTGGTAATGTGAGTATTTGCCTTTGTGATTGTATACCACTTTTAGTTGTTTATAAATGATTTCATGGGGAGATTTATCAAAACCTGTGCAGAGAAAAAGTTGCCCATAGCAACCAATCAGATTGTTTCTTTTCTAACGAGGCCTCTGCAAAATAAAGTGATCTGATTGGTTGCTATGGGCAACTGGGCAAATTTTCCTCTGCACAGGTTTTGATAACTGTCCCCCATAATGTTTAGATCTTGACGTGCAAGAAGCCGGGTGAAAGCTGTAACTTAAGCCATTGGTGATTAGTCACAGAACATCTATTACCTGTTTTTATTGATATGAAGAGGTACAAGCAGCAAATTGTGTTTGTTAACAAATGATTGGTTTTGACATCCCAGAGGTTCCAATTCCAAGAAAACATCTACGCAAAAATTGGTAGGGTTTTGTTTTGTTTGTCTTTTTTGTGTGTTCCTTTTGATCATACCACACCAGTTTTTTTATTCTTTTTGTCTTGTTTTAAGATGGCAGTCTTTGTCTTTTGCACCAAGAAAGGCTTGCAAGCCCTATTGTCATACGTAGATTTATAAGCTTAGACCCTATTTGTGTTATACTAGAATACAGAGTTGACCATTTTTATTTTTGACAGTTGACTTTTGTATTTTTCGATTTTATATTTGTGTCTCTTTTATCAGCATCCTCAGTCACGTTTTAAAGCAAATTAATCATGAAATGGCCCATTGCTTTTTATATTAGAACTTCACCCCTGGTGGCAAGCCTTGTTATTCATCAAAAAGGAACACATTTGATTAAAGTAATATGTCTCGATCACAGCTTTCATTTTATGGTGCGGTTACAACTGTTCCTAAAACAACGTGAGACAATGTCTGTAAATATCGAGTCCTAACCCGAGGAGGCCTGTTTATTTTAATCTTAGAAGAATATACATAACAATCTTGAGGCTTCATCAGTCTCCGGCTCAAAGACCCACATTGTGTTGTATGTTTTTGAGCGGTTTGTCGGTTAAGAACTTGTATTGCTCTACTTTTGGGTTATTGGGTAAAAATGTGTTTCTGTTACCATAACCAAGATGGCTAGCTGCAATCTACCTGATCTCCTATACTTTCAAATTGGTCGCCTCCTAATAGAGGTTAACTGTCATAGGTGGTTACTTCAAGATATCTCTGTGGTTGGCACACGTTGTGTAGTTAGGTTCAGGCTGTGCGTAGGTTAAGAGTAAGCAGTGCTTCTAATAAGCTTAGATAGATAAAAGTATGTTTTATACTCTTCTTCCTCCTATCATACCCGCTTCTTACAACTGCTCTACCTCAGCACAAAGCTCGGGCCCTCTGGCCTCCCCCACTCAACTATGTATAGTTGTGGTTTGGAGAGGAAATCTGTAAGCATTGCTACAAAGGGAGTAGTAGGAAATACTACAGTCTAGGAGCTATGGGTTGGTTTTTATTTCTATACTTATTTGTTTTCTTTTTTTCTGCTAACGGCTGAATTTCTTTTCTTGTGGCATCTTTTGTAATGGGTTTTTTATTTATATATATATATATTTTTTTTTTTTTTTTTTTTCTTTCTCAGAAATATGTCTTTCATGATATTCCTAGAAATGTCACCAGCAGATATTAAAGGGGTACTCCGGTCCTAAGACATCTTATCCCCTATCCAATGGATAGGTGATAAGATGCCTGATCGCGGGGGTCCCGCCGCAGGGGACCCCCACAATCTTTCATGCAGCACCCCGCTATCATCAGCCTCTGAAGCGAACATGGCTCTGGGTCTGATGAATCACGATCACTGGGCCAGAGTATCGTGACGTCACGTATCCGGCCCGTGTGACTTCATGCTCCGCCCCTCAATGCAAGCCTTTGGGAGTGGGTGTGTCGGCTTTGGATAGGGGATAAGATGTTTTAGGGCTGGAGTACCCCTTTTAAGTTTGTCATCAACCATTAAAAAATAAGATGTAAAAAAACATACAACTTGGGTGCCTCGGCTGTGACAAATTCAATGCCTTTGGCTCATCTGTGAACCAGCACTGACTGGACTTCCTTTTAACATGTGTTTCATTTGTATTTTATGGATTGGGATTTTCTTAATTTTTTTGAGACCTGTGGTTTCAGTCACTTGAGGCACATTAAAAGGGTACTCCGGTGGAAAACATTTTATTTATATCAACTGGTGCCAGAAAGTTAAACAGATTTGTAAATTACTTCTATTAAAAAATCTTAATCCTTCTAGTACTTATTAGCTGCTGAATACTACAGAGGAAATTCTTCTCTTTTTGGAACACAGAGCTCTCTGCTGACATCATGACCACAGTCTCTCTGCTAGGAAAAAGCAATGTGGGGGGTCTCACCGCAATATAATATATAAATGTGGGTGCAAAACAGCTGCCACTGAAACCAAGATGCACTCCACTAAATTTACAACAATATCTTTATTGGTATGAAACAACAGATCAAGTTTACAAAAATATTAAAACCATTAAAAAGGCTCCTAAAGAGCCACAACACAGCCTTCCTGAGGAAGTCGCTTTGCGACAGAACACGTGGGGTTTAGTGACCCCGTCCTCTGTCACAGCATCTGTGTCGTTGGCCCGTGTGGAGTACATCTCACGTGTGGTATTGTATACTGGCAATAGGGCAGTATCACAGACTATCATTGCATCTTAGAATCATTTTTTATGTTACATTATTGTGATGTTTATTGTGCCCTTATTTTGTTTTGTGTAGCCACATAGAGCCGACACCATTTATTAGTATCACATCTTTAGTAGGACAGGGTCATTCACCCGGAGCAGGGGGTCATGGCCCTGCTCTGAGGCTGTGTTGTGGCCCTTTAGGAGCCTTTTTAATTAATGGTTTTAATATTTTTGTAAACTTGATCTGTTGTTTTGTACCAATAAAGATATTGTTGTAAATTTAGTGGAGTGCATCTTGTTTTCAGTGGCAGCTGTTTTTTGGTAGCACAGTCCCTCTGCTGACATCTCTGTCCATTTTAAGAACTGTGCAGAGTAGAAGAAAATCCCCATAGCAAACATGTGCTGCTCTGGACAGAGATGGCGGCAGAGAGCACTGTGGTCATGATGTCAGCAGAGAGCTCTGTGTTCCAAAAAGAAAAAAATGTCATCCTTTAGTATTCAGCAGCTAATAAGTACTGGAATGATTAAGACTTTTTTTTATTATTAGAAGTAATTTACAAATCTGTTTAACTTTCTGGCACCAGTTGATTTAAAAAAAAAAAAAAAATTAAAAATATTCCACCGGAGTACCCCTTTTAAATACTTGCCGATCTATGGTAACTGGAGGATTCACCAGAAATTAGTATCTAGGATGGCATATATACTATACTGTGTACTGATGGCAAATGCCCAGATGGCTAATCTTTCCGTGGATACTTACTGCGTACCTTTTATGTAATAGTAACTTCGATATCATTCAGTCAGGTATAATGGGCAACACAACTTTGCTTCTTCCTGTGTGTTTTCTCCAGCCCCCAAATTCATATTTTGATCCCTTGTGACAATTTTCTTCTTGTTTGTAGATGGACGGCTGGTTTGTCGGGCTAATAAGACCAGTGTTCACTCACTCATAAAAGTTAAAGCAATGCACATTTTCATTAGAGTAAAATGTTGTGCAAACATTTAATATAACAACGGTAACAAAATAGATCCTCCCCAATTATTGAACTTTTTGACCTAAATTACAGATTCTTTTTGTGCATCTATAGTTGACTTGGTTACATGCCTCTGGTGTGGATATCCTTGGTGGCAAGGATAAAACCTGGTTATAGTATTGGCTGCTTAATTTATTTTATTTTTTTTCAAAAATGTTTTGTAGTCCCATTTTCACTGAACTAAAAAAAAATTCTAAAACTCCTGAAAACCTTTCTGACCAATGCTTATTAAAGGAAACCTGTCGTCACTTTCCGGCTGCCCAAACCAAAAGTCATCAGGATGGTCCATGGTTTCTTCCGGCCCTGCCGGCTTGGTTGATCAACCTCAACCTATACCCAGACAGGAAGAGATCTATTAGTCAAGGCTTGTGGGGCAG
Source organism: Hyla sarda (assembly GCF_029499605.1). Taxonomy (NCBI): domain Eukaryota; kingdom Metazoa; phylum Chordata; class Amphibia; order Anura; family Hylidae; genus Hyla; species Hyla sarda. The sequence goes on from NC_079198.1 coordinate 85,259,966, forward strand.
GCAGAAGTCACTTGGGACCTCCCAAATGACTCATGGCTAAGTTGGTGCACAATTGAGATTCCCTTTTTAATACTCCATAGTGATTTTTTAAGGCTAGCTATTAGAGATGAGCGAATTTACAGTAAATTTGATTCGTCACAAGCTTCTCGGCTCGGCAGTTGATGACTTTTCCTGCATAAATGAGTTCAGCTTTCAGGTGCTCCCGTGGGCTGGAAAAGGTGGATACAGTCCTAGGAGACTCCTTCCTAGGACTGTATCCACCTTTTCCAGCTCACCGGAACACCTGAAAGCTGAACTAATTTATGCAGGATAAGTCATCAACTGCCGAGCCGAGAAGTTCGAGACGAATCGAATTTACTGTAAATTCGCTCATCTCTACTAGCTATGTTCGCTAAAAATATATATTATAATTTTTTTTTTACAGCTGTAAAATTAAGAGCCTTGTTCTTGAGTATGTTATGTAGACTTTTTATTTTTATTTCAGTCAGTATTTCTTACATTTTATTTCTGTATTTAATTTTTATTTTTGCAGAAATATCACAATCGTCATTGGCTTAGAGTTATATGTAGAGGAAATATGTTTTGGTTTAATGCCAGTTGGCTTCTAAAATAGTACATTGGATAGATTAAGGTTTCTATACAATAGCCAGAGGTCGTAGAAAGCCTTTTCCTCCTGGAATCTATTATTTACAGTAGGTCTTTCACTCCCCCCCACACCCACTAAAAGGGAGGCTGATGAGTAGGGCCTTGTGCAAAGGGCACTATGTTTGCTCATTCAGGCCATCACAGGCCGGACGGTGTACAATGATGGGGAGGGGGGCTTTGCAGTGGACCAAAGGAGCTTATTGTAACTTTGTCAAGCTTGACTGAGATGGGGAAGAGCTTGATGAAGGATATTGGAGGAAACACTGGTTAGGGGTTGACTAATGTTAGCCTGTAGTTAATGAAGATCCTTGACCAGCTATTCTTTATCTCTTCATTCCAAATGTCTATTTTATTTGTTTAATGATTTGATTAGTTTCTGTAGATCAGTGTTATAAGTAACTTAGTAAGGTCTGAACCGCAAGGTGGTTGAAAGGTGACCCCATAGCGAAGAACACTTCACTTAAAAAAAAAAAGAATTAAAAAAAATGACAATCTGGGGCAAGTGAGAATTGTGATCATGTTCACTTATTGGTGAACTCCTTCCATATGGAGATATATTATATTATAATTTTATATTTTTTTTTTCTTTGGTTATTATTGTTGCTTTTGTATATCTGTAAATTTAGACTTTATATTAAAATTATAATATCTGACCATATTTACTAAGCCCTTATAACATCGAGACAATATTGTGCACCTCTGTGTGTTCTATAAAGCTTGACAGATAACAGTAATCTTACAACTTGTATTTGGTATTGTTACTAGGCACGTTGAATCTTCTTTTTTTCTTTTAGTAATTTGTTTCTTTATAGTACATTGGTATTCTGACCAGTAAGGCTTACAAAATGTATACCAAAAAAAACTAACTGCAATAGTGAGCAGACCATGTATTCTGAACCAGTTTTCCACATCAGGAAACTTTTTATATAGGAAAACAAAAAAAGCTGATGTAACCTGAAAGATGTAAAGAGGAAAACTATGAAATGAGAGGTTTTTGGAACATGTGTAAATGAGTAATGCACCTACCTACATAGAAAAAGTTACCTTTTTTAAATAGTACAATGGATTTTGAGTTTGAATCTGAATTCAGCTTAAAATGGGCTGCTCACATGCAGCTAATCCAGTTTTCATTGTGTTGTGGGCCTCTAGTGTGTCCTATCAGTTGGCTGCACTGCCCTTCCCCCTTAGTGGTTAAAAATGAGGAAAGCCGGAGATGGCTTTTGCAAGTTTAGAAATGATCCCTAGCCGGTGACAAGTGCTCCTATATGTCATTGTTTACTTTGAAGGTCTAAATCGGAGTAGTACATAATGTGACTGTTGTGAAAAACCACAGATTTTTGCAGATATTGTCGGCTTAACAAGTGAGTTTAAGGTTTCATACACATGGCACAGACACACTCGGTCCCTGCCGGTTTTTTGAGTGTCACTATATGGTATCACTGTACGGCACCAGGCTATAATATTGTTCCCCCTTTTGATACTATACTTCCTAATTTTTTCTGTTACTTATAAACACACAAGGGTCTATTTCCATAGAAAGTCACTGAACATTTTAGTATATTTTGGAGTGTAGAGGAAAACCTATGTAAACTTAGTAAGATATGCAGTAGAAGAATATGTTGTTCTTGGGCCGATACAACCCCAGGACTCTCTAGGGGAGAAAGTACCTTTTGTACTATGGTATCTGATGGACAGAATAAAACAAAGTGTAGCAAACTCCTCTGAAATCGGAGACATACTAAGTTACAGTATATAGCTGTACAAATCAATCGGTTTTGTATTACAGCTCTGTACAGCAAGAAGCCATAATACATTAATCTGTATAAGCCCTTGGGTATAAGATAGGTGTTGTGTTATTTAGAATCGTACAAAGGACTATATTCAGCAGTCCTCCTGGACTATGAAAGCCTGTCCAAAATGTACTACTCTCCTAGGAAAATATGTATAACATGTCCTTAGGTGTATGTGTGCATATATACTGTGTGTGTGTGTGTATGTGTGTGTGTGTATATATATATATAATATATATATATATATATATATATATATATATATATATATATATATATATATATATATATATATAAAAAGCAAAATCATATCGGTAGTTGCAGTATCTTGTAATACCTTTTTTATTGGACTAACAAGATTTTGTAGAGACAAGCTTTCGGGATTCCTCCCTTTATCAAGTCATAAGCAATGCTTATGACTTGATAAAGGGAGGAATCCCGAAAGCTTGTCTCTACAAAATCTTGTTAGTCCAATAAAAAAGGTATTACAAGATACTGCAACTACCGATGATTTTGCTTTTTGCATCACTGGACTAATACGGCTACTCCTAACTAATCTATATATATATATATATATATATATATATATATATATATATATATATAAATAAATATAACATTTTTTCTTTTTTTTTTTTTTCTTTTTTTTTTCTTTATCTGTATCTCGCTGGGGCTTTGAATGTCAGTTTTACATGACATAGCTTTACATTGTGCTACTTAAAATCACATGTGGGTAGCTTTTAAGGAATTTCTGTTGTCATTGTTGTTTTTATTATAAAAAATCTAAAGGTACAGAATACGTATTAATGCTTCTCATATTTCCTCATGCTCTTAAATGAAACTCCCTTTTTTTTATTTTTTTTATTTTTTTTATTAAACCTACCACAAGGGGCAGTAGGAAGTAAAAATACAATATCATTATATTATCAGGGATTGAGATATATATATTATCTATCATTATTTTTTTTATTACAATCCATATTCTAGTTACATTTACCGTAGGTAATGTAACATTGAAGGCATTAGAACTAAATTGCACCCAAAAGTAGAATCAGAAATGTATATAGCTTTTAGATTCATTTACTTGAAAATAGTATTCCCTTATGATGTAACAGAGCAGAGAGAACCCATATTTACTCTTAAAAACATGAGGCAAATGGGCTGGCACTGTCCAAGATAGTTCAGAGCAATAAGGGTCCCAGGCCAGCAAATTTCCTTTTAAAATCCATGCACTAAGGAGGTGTGTAAACTTACAGCCCTTTAGGAGCCTCTTTTATACATGGCTGCTTTGAATTGAATTGTTCTTCCTGCCAGGGTGCATTTATTGGGGCAATAACATTTAAAGAGAGGCGCAGAACTGTCCAATTTTATTATGTTTCAAGTACAGTATCTGGCTTGTACGTAAGAACTATTGTGTATAATCTATCCCTTTGGGACATGGATGAACTCTTTTGTTTACCCTTTTGGTTGGCTTAGCTTCCCCCCTTTTTTGTTTTCTGTATATTAACTTGAATTCCTGTTTGATTAACATGACCTGGAGTTTATTGTAAAATTGTGGGATCTCAATTTGTGAAACTGAATACACGTGTGTGTGTGTGTGTGTGTGTGTGTGTGTAAAAGTATATGTAATGTGTGTATTTTTTGTTTAATATATATTCCTAAAATGTGCCACTGTAAAATGATAGTCGTTGCCCTAGTTCCTCTTTTCAGAAGGTTAATAATTGCTATTGGTACTAGAACATGTCTACCTCCTGGTGAGGCAGCTGCCACATCTAGGTAGAAAATGAATGGAGAATTGGCAACTCCATTCACTTCTGTTGAAGTCCCGGAAGGCAACTAAACATTTTTACTCAGTTGTTTCCGTAATTCCCATAGATCTGAATGGGTAGAACTACTGTGCATTTACTAGGTCAGGATAGAGTTTCGGAATCCTCCATTCATGGAGAGGAGTGTGAAGTTGGACTCCAATCTGAAAAGTGGACCTACCCTAAATATGTATAGGTGAAAAATAGGTATACAAAAATTATTGTATTCAGTGCATTCAATTTTCCCGCAAATGTTTTGTTGAACATCCAAACTTTAATGGCTATAGAGAACAATATATTATTTATTTCACTATGGGCATTAAAGTAGAAATTGCCAGTTTTTCTGCGAAATAGTGCCTCCAGTGGTCACATTACAGATTTCTTTGCGTGGGTTTAACCTTTTTTATATAGGCCCATTTTATTTATTTCTTGACTTATTCATTTTTGATTGTGATATTTTGCTTTCTTTATGTCCAGCCTTCTAATGAATAGCCTCATGCACATAGCAAGTGACCAGTTGGTGAATGACGCGCGCGCGCGCGCGCGCGCGCGCACACACACACACACACACACACACACACACACTAGAAAACCCTTAGAGATTACTGTATGGTTGTCTTGTGATTGTCTTGTTCGATATCTATAATGTAGTTTGTATTCAAGTAAGATTTGATGTACTATTCAATAGACTGGGAAAACCTAATGCAGTGTCTTTAACCCCTTCAGTCAGTTGGGTCTGCACACTGTAAACTTCTCAGATGTGTGCAGCGTCCACATGTTCCTCATTAGAATATGTTGTGCTTTAGGGTAAACTTTGATTCCTCAGCCAGCTCTTTATCACGGCTTGGTGTGTAATACAGGATTTTCTTTTACACTAATGAACTGCTGGTTCTTTACACCTTGTTGTTACAGAAGATAATCTAGCGTCTTTAAGACTACAGCATCCTTTTGAATGAAAGTTGTGTGACCATAAATGTCCCCCCCCCCCCCCCCCCTATACTTGCTTGGTGGTTACAGCTGTAATGGGGTTAACATGCTTTTCTGGGCACGGGGCCAGGGTTGTCTCAGTGGGACCCCTGGCAGCTGGGCTACCGCTTGCTGCTTACTACAAGGATGCTGGCACGTGCCGAGACCAGCCTCCCTAGGAAGCCCTGTTTCCTCTCAACCCGCTGATTGACCGATTCCTGAAAAGTGTATGTCCAAGTGCTGTTAACCCTTTTTTTGTTTAATGCAGGAGAATCCGAAATTACGGAAGTGCAGCGAGAGGGAGGGAGGCCTGAATGGCGTTGATACAAATGCATCTAGACTTGAGTTTTTATAGGGTGATCTAGTTACAATAACTTATTGCTGCTTTAGATAGCACCTCCATGACTGATCTGCCCGGCTTTCTGGAGCTTTGTCATGTGATACACTAGTTATTGTGAACACATAGGAAAAGTGGCTGCAAGTCTTATTGGGATAAGAAATTTTATTCCAGGCTGATGCAACCCAAACAGTCATCCTAATTTTTCTTATTTTATTATTTTGTAGTTCCTAGTAATGCATCTTACTGCATTATACATTACTTTTATTCCTGCTTTATTTAATGCAGTTTCACAGCACTGTACAGAGATAACTACATTGGTCCCTAATACAATCTTTTTTTGAAACCCAAACTGTCTGGTTTCTCCCATAACCAATCAAGACTCAGCTTTCAGATCTTTAAATGAAAGTTGAGCTGAGATTGTTTGTTATGGGCAAAAGCAGATAGTTTGGGTGTCAGGCAGATTGCTAATTCTGGGCAACTTTTTAGAAGCATGGGAGTTAACCAGAGTTACTGGAGGAGCACATGCAATCTCCAATGCAGATATTGCCCTGGCTGGATTTTAACTCAGGACCCCAGCACTGCAAGGCAACAATGTTTTCCACTGGGCCAATCTTCTGCACTTATCCCAGAAACATGGCTGACCTCTTTGACTATATTGACGCAGGTTGTAGGACAGACTGTCATCTAGTTTGGGAGGTCCATAAGGCGAGCATTACATTAAATGCAGGGAATTACCAGATACTGTGAAAACTCTTTGAGAAGACCACTGCAAATGACAATTTAAAGGTGCTCTTCCATAGGGTGGTCTTCTCAAAAACAATGGCCCCTTGGCATAATGTATAGTTGACTGAAAATCCATTACAAACAATCTGTCTGGATAAGGGGAAGGTATTTTCAAAGAACTGCACCCAGGACCCCAATGCTGCAAGACAACAGTGTTAACCACTGAGTTACCATCACCAAATGTCTGAACCTATTCCCCCCCCCAAAAAAGAAAAAATAATGGCACACCTCTTTGATTATACTGGAGCAGGTTTTAGGACAGACGGTCATCTGGTTTAGGAGATCCATAAGGCGAGGTTTACATTAAATGCAGAGAAGTACCAGATACAGTAAACCTCTTTAAGAAGACCACTGCAAATCACATTAAAAAGTGCTCTTCTATAGGGGTAGTTTTCTTAAAGGGGTACTGCGCTGCTCAGCGTTTGGAACAAACTGTTCCGAATGCTGGAGCTGGCGCCAGGAGCTCATGATGTCACAGTCCCACCATGAGGGGCGGGGCTACGAAGTCACAAGCTCCCAGCGCTGGCTCCAGCATTCAGAACAGTTCCAAACGCTGAGCAGCATAATGTATAGTGGACTGAAAATCCATTACAAACAGGAAGGTCTTCTCAAAGAGGTGGTATTTTGGTCATGTTTTCCTTTTAGTGTGTGTGTGTGTAATAAATATATGTAGTGTGTGTGTGTGTGTGTGTGTGTGTGTAAACTATATATATATATATATATATATATATATATATATATATATATATATAATATAAAATAAATAAATATATATATATATATATATATATATATATATATATATATATATATATATAATTAGCTTGTATGTGAGTAATTGCTGATTGTTTCTAAGTAGATTACTTTCGTGTCGGTGTATACCGGGGGATGGGGTGGGGTTTTCTCCTTATCCCTAATTTTGTCCTCTTTCATGTCCTCACGTCTGGACCATGTGCAATAAGAAGTGAAGTGGTTTTGGATCTCCCAATAAACCTTTATCTCGTTCTCACCACACTCCCCAATGCTAAGTCCCCTTTAACAATCCACACTTGTCAGGTTGTATACAGGTCTCTCCTCGCCTTGTTTGTGCATTCTTCTGCCCAGGGATAAGAGTTACAATGAAGAAAGGTTGGATGGAGGGGGAGAGTGCTGTTGACAGGAGCCTAGAGCCATATAAACTGCACACAGGATGTTTTCACTGCTTATCAGCTCATTTTAAGGAACATGATGAGAGGTAACTCTGACCTCTCACCTCTAGCCAAATTCCTTTCTGGTAAAGTCTACAAAAAGGATTTTAGCCTTCAGTCCTCTCCTCATGTTCAGTAACCCCTTTGTGACCAGGCCTCATTCCTATGGCTACGAAAGGTTAAATGGTGGCATTTCTGATTGGCACCATAGACCGGTGCTTCTTAGACCAGTGTTTCCCAACTAGGGTGCCTTCAGCTGTTGCAAGACTGCAACTCCCAGAATGCCAGATTAGCCGAAGGCTGTTTTGCAACAGCTGGAGGCACCCTGGTTGGGAAACACTGCCATAGACTATAGAACACACGTAGTAGGACAGGGGACTGATGGACGAGAGCTTAGCTAAAGTAAACTCTATACTGGGAGATTTATCAAAGAAAGGGTGGAGCCCATGGCAACCAATCAGATTTATTTGTGTTTTTTTAAAGGAAAATGAAAGCTGGGTTCTGAATGGCTGCTGTGGGCAACTGCACCACTTTTCCTCTGCACAGTTTCTAAGGGCCTTCTAGGACAAAGGTGTGTGTGTGTGTGTGTGGGGGGGGGGGGCAGTAACTAGATGGCAGCAATGCCGCACCGGTATATTCCACCAGAGCAGATACATTGGCATCTCATTGGAGATTTAGGGCCTGTTTACACTACTTAATTTCAGCAAGGATTCCACTTGCAGCAGAAACCATTGGTGTCAGTGGAATTCTGCTGCTCATTTTATACTATGGAATTTTCATAGCGGGATCTGATTCTATCGGAAGATAAAATTCAATACATTTTCTGGTGGAATCCGCTGGAGAAGTCCGGGCGCTGCGCTGTAGTTAATGGGGCAGCGCTTACTGTCCATGGACATGAAGCACTGATTTCAGAGGAGGCTGCTGTGAGTTTACTTAGGCCATGTTCACATGGAGGAATTTCTGCAGAATGTCCGCCCTGAAAATTTCCGAAAGACATTCCGCTAGCAGCAGGCGCTAGCAGAACATGCTGGCGCTATGGCCGTCTATGGAGACAGCGCATTACAAAGCGGATCCCACAGAAACAATTGACATGTCAATTCTTTCTGTGGATGCCGTAACCAGGAATTCCGCACCACATGTTTCCGCCGTGGAAATTCTGCCGTGTGACTGGTGCAGCAGAATCCTAATATAAAACAATGGGAAAATATTTATCCCCGGATTTTACTCAGAAATTTCACCGTGTAAACATAGCCTTGGTGTTTATTTACACACGTCTGCAAATGTTCCCAAATGACTTGAACAGAGAAGTCATAATCTGCAGCAAACCCACAACATGTGAACATATACAGTACCTACATTTATTTAACTCTGCAGCATGTATGTTATGCGCGTACATATGCTTATACAATTATTCTACGTTTGACTCACCAATTCCCAGTACTTCTTATTATTGTGAATATAAGTACTATAACTTCTTATACTGCAGAGAAAGCTCTGCATGTATAGGTGTGATCACATTACATTACGCCCCCCCCCCCCATCTTTCCTAGGTGATAATCTAGATTATACATAATTTACCTCCGCCGTACAAAGCTCTTTGGCTACGATGTCTGTGCTTTAAACATATGGGTATAAATATAGCCTGGCTCTACTGTGTGTATGTGTGTGAGCGGCCACATGGAGCGTTGTTCTCCCTACCCATTCTATATAATGATGTGATGTTTGGAGGTTTGCCAAGTACAGAGACCTTTGGAGCATTAGTGTTTTGTACAAGCAAACTGGGGAAACCTGCATTTTAATAGCAATGGAAAGGTCAAACAAGGCTGCGGGAATTCCCTGCTATAGCTTTTTTTTTTTTTTTCCCCCCGAAGCTGTGCATATGTATAACAGAAGGAACTATATTAATAACAGTGTGTATGGTACAACAATGCTTGAAATGTGTATTCTTTATCAATATACTTTATTTAATCTACTTTTATTCTTATTTCTCTTTGCTGTAGAGGTAGGTTCTAATGTTTTTGGTCAAGAGCAGTCAAGTCAGGCACCTTTACAAAGACCTCACACCCTGTAGGGAGGCTGTATGCATTGAAAGGGTGTTCTGTATTACACTGTATGATGTCCTCTGTTCCAAATAATGCTATAAACCATGATCAGATTTTTTTTATCATCAGTCTGGGATTCATACTTCTGAAATTATACAGTAGGGGCCTTTTAGACATTGGTGGATTTTTTTTAAGTACAATACTACACAGTACACTGGGGCATATTTACACTATAAAGCCATGTTCACAAGGCAGAAAATTTGGGGAATACAAATAGCGGGCACCCCCCAGAATATGCAGGCACCAGAACTGCCCTCTCCTTAGACAGCAATGCATTTCCGAGCGGATTCTACCCAAAGACTTGACTGTCAATTCTTTTGGCAGAGGCCAGAATTGTGATTTCTGTGTAAATTCTGCAGAATCCCGTTGAACCAATAGGGTTGTGCTGCCACAAAATTTCCAAGCATAATTTTTTTGTCGCGTGAACATGCCCTCATATGGACAGTCACCCAGCAGACCCTAACCCAAGATGAACGGAACTACAAAAAGTTGAGCCTGACATAGTTCGCCACTCCTCCTTCTTTTTTAATTTTAATTTTATTTTTTTAAATCAGTTGCACATAAAAACTGTACCTCAACATTTATGGGGTTGAGCAGCAGGTCCTTGAGAAATTTTGACCTTGATCATGAACACCATTCTGTTGGATACAACTGTATCTTGTGTTGTTGCATGCTACTTGGCTTTTTATGTGTTTAAGGCAGCGTTCCCTAAACAGTGTTCATCCAGCTGTTGTACAATAGCCATGCTAGGAGTTGTAGTTTTACAATAGCTGTAGGCACACTGGTTGGGGAACACTAGTTTAACCCCCTTCACACCCATTTTGACCTTAAGGACCAGGCCAATTTTATATTTGCGTTTTTTCATTTTTTCCTCCTAATCTTCTAAAATCCATAACTTTTTTTATTTCCATCTTTAGACCCATATAAGGGCTTGTTTTTTGCATGACCAATTGGCAAAAAAATTGGCCAAAAAAATTGTCAATTTTCGTTTTTATTGGGGGAGGGGATTTTTCAATTTTTATTTCATTTTTTTTATTTTACGCTTATGTCACCATAGGGGACTATCAATAGCAATCAGTTGATTGCTAATACTGTTCATTGCAATGCATAGGGCCATCTTCTGCTCTGGTCTGCTCCATCTCAGACCAGAGGAGAAGACTCCGGGAGACGGCCGGAGGCAGGTGATGGGACCTCCGACCACAATTACAGATGATCTGATCCCCGCTGCGGGCAATCAGATCTATTTTAGCATGCAAATTGCTGCAGATGCCGTGATATGTATTGATCACTGCATTTGAGTGGTTAATGGCGGACATCCGCGCAATTGCGGATGTCTACCATTACTGGCAGGTCCCTGGCTGCTGAAAACAGCCAGGACCTACAGAGTATGATGTGAGCACGTCTCCGATGCTCGCAGTCATACACAGGATGTAAATGTACGTCCTGGTGCGCTAAGTATCGCCGCACCAGGGCATACATTTACGTCCATGGTCGTTAAGGGAACCCCTTTCTATACGCCCTATTGCAACATGTGAAAATCATACAAATGGGGGCCTGCTTGATTTTACAAATCCCCCTCCTCAAGCTGGAGACCTTATTCCATGCTAAAATATTTCCTGGTGCAGATTCACCCATTTTTTTAATTAAAAAAAATTAAAATAAAAATCTTCACGTCATATGCGTTTTGTTGCAGATTCCCCAAAATTGATGGTGCAAAAATGTCCTAATTGTTTTGATGACTAGGTGTCATTCTGTATCTCCTTCATTTTGCCGTCCGTAAATGACTGCCAAGGTACCTGCGTGCCTCTGACTTCCTGTCACTGTGTCTGTCTATCGCCTTGTGTATTTTGTTTTTTGCTGTTTCCCATTGTGTGTTTGTGTTACATTTCACCCCTCTTCATCCACCGTTGCAGCATGTAACACCTTGTGTTATTATTTCTTGTCTTTTCCTTGTTTGCTTATAAACTGGGCCCTGGTGAGGCTTTTGTTCCAGTGATCGGTGTTTGTCTGCCTCAGACGGATGGCACATTCTCCTGCTACAGTTACCCAGGGTATCGTAAAAAAGATTTGGCCACAAACTCCATTGATATTCCTGCCTGTCCTCTCCGCTAATACAAATCTTCACGGGCCCAGCTAGGCAGCACGCTATGGCAGTTTTTCTTCATTTAGCTTTTAATTGCTTTCTTTCTCTTTTATGGATAAAAGACTGTCCATTTAATTAACTCTCGAATGCAATTTCAAAACACTAATGCGTTTACACATGATAGCTTTTAAAATAAAAGTGGTTCTTAAAATTGCACAACAAGCTTCAGCGTGGCAGTGTTAACCTTCCTGCAAGGCCTGGCCCGACGTATACAACTCACACCTGGACTTCAGGGTCACCAACCGCCTGTAAAGGACACAGATGGCGCTATATTGTGGAGGTGTACAGAGTTTGTTTTCGGTAGAACACTGTTGATGGACTCTTGTACACACCTGGACTGTCCTTCTTTTCTTTTTTTTTTTTTTTTTTTTTTTTTTGAATGCTTTGGGTGGCTACATGCAACATTAACTGTATTACTGCAGCTATTCTCCAACTTTCCCAGCATCTAATGTAGACTGTTATTTTGTTTTTGTTGTTTATTTTATTGCTTTGAGCGGCTTGAACAATACCATGAATTGCCCAGAGACCGATTGATTGGCACTGTGTTGCCTTGCTTTTGTACAGTTGTCCCCACTTTTATGAAATGCAGCAGTCAGGTTGTTTTTATTCTGTGTTAAGGAAAACTCAATTTAACACAAATGCAGGGAATAGGTACAATAGATAACTAATATTTTAAAACTAGAGAATCTTCAAAAATTTATTTCAGATCCATTTTGGCTAATATGACAGATTTCAGATACAAATTTGGTTTCCGTATCTGACCGCCCTAGTTATCCATGGAGTAGGGTCTCCTCTACAGTATACTGAACAGCTTGAGAATTTAGTTAAAGGGGTATTGCCGGGGGTAGTGTCGGGGGCTTGTGATGTCCTCCGTCATCGGCTCTAAGTGTTCAGAACATTTTGTTACAGACGCTGAGCAGCGGAGTACCCCTTTAAGGAGAGCTGTAATGCATACAGAATTGTCCCTAACCTCTGGCCTGCTCAGTGTACAGGTGCATGTATGAAACAAAAAATCTGTAATTCAGCCTGAATCCTAGCCATGCTGACTCGGTTCACTCATTTCTTTTGGAAAACCAAGGTGTGGGGTGGTGTGTGTGTGTGTGTGTGTGTGTGTGTGTGTGTGTGTTGTTTTTTTTTTTCCCTCCTCCCAGTATCTGTGCATTTTTAGGTATAATAAATTCTAGGTATGTGTATTAAATTTATAGATTTTTATACTAGTGGAAACTTAAATAGTTTTGGGGGTTCCTTTAAGTAAGCTATTTTTCCCTTTTTGACATGCTGTGCTTAAATATTTATCTCCTATAGAGCAAATTGTCTTTTAACTGTGCTTTATTTGCGTTCATTAAGAGTATAATTTAAAAGCTCTGTAATTTGCAAGGCACCTCTTGACTTTCCTGGGGCGAGAAACGCTCATTTGCTGATATCTGGCACCCTTCACAGCACTAGAATTTACATGCACAAACTATATGAAATTATTTACATTGAAGTATAGAACAGGGTCACAGGGGAGCAAAATTAGCATGGGTTCTCTATTTGTGTTCTTTTATATTTTGTATTTTTGTTAGGTTTCTTAAAACAGATTTGCGACTTCCTTTACTATAAGAACTCATGAAATTCTAATAAATAAAAAAATTGAGGTTGTTCAAAAAAAGACAAAAATGCTGTTTCTTTTGTGATTCGGGGGAAGATGGGTAACCTCAGTCTAGGACTACCCCTTACTTTTTTCCATATATACTTCATTTTGAACATTAACTTGCTATATATATATATATATATATATATATATATATATATATATATATATATATAATAGAAGTGCTTGACACTGTTGACAGTAGCTTATCTGGCAGTATTATTTTGGGAGGTCAACACCAATTTTGACAAAAAATACATGGCCACTAACCATCAAATAGAAAACTGTGTCAAACCACACAAAAGTAAGATTTTGACCACCCCAAACCCATTTCTGTGTCCGTTGTGTACACAATTGCACAACTTTCATACTTCGTGTGGTATCAGGACACAGAGTATCATGTACTAACCCTTTTCCCATGAACTTACTGTAGATAAACAAATTCTCTACCGACAAATTAAGATATCTGCATGCAAAGACTGCTATGTGTATCCTGATGTTGTGGGAAGTATAAGCTTTAAATGCTAGTTTAGATAAATTTAGTAAACCTCCTTTAAGGAAGATATTATCTCAGTTGAGTCAGTAGTTGCTCCCCCCACATCTTGACTTTTGAGCCGGGGAGTACCATCCACTATTTACCCTAATGCTATATACTGACGTACAGTGAAGACAGTGTGATGCAGTAATGAATAGCTTGCACAGTCAGATAAAGATGTAGGACTATAACAATTAAATGAACATCACAACTCTTGGGTTAAAGATAGCTGCGTAATTGGATTACCCAAAATAACCAAGATGAGACTCCATGGATTTACATCACTTCCCACTAAACTTTCTCAGATAGTTGGTTCTTTGTGTGTTTTTGTTCATTATGTAATCACAAAACCCACATGTTGTATAATCTTGATCTAAATCAGGCCATTGCTGGAACTTTCTCTGGAGTCATAAACCATTCAAAACCAAGAACATCATATGCAATATAATTCCCAAAACATGACAGACAAGTAACTTGTATTACATATTTCACAGCTTGTAGGATTAAATAGAAAACTGTGCTGTTTGGGGCCACATGAGGCAATTCCTAGAGTCATCCCCAATCTATGCAGAAGGCATCTATGTGAATGGGTAATGACAGATAACATTAGGGTGGCTATTAGGTAGATGGTTGAAAAACTATTGAAAAAACTATTTACTCACAGAAGCATACCTGTTTTAGTCCATATTGGCCATTAAGTTGTTCAAATTGGCTATACATGATCAATAACCTGGGGCAAATGACAAACAATATTTTTGGGATTATTCTGGAAACATTGTGAGACTATTTTATTTTTATTTTTTTAAAGATAATTTGTGTAAAAATGTAAAACATGGCCAACTCCTTTACAGACAGTAACAGCCTGTCATAGGTCGAAAGTCGTTTTGGTTGAAGCTGTTCACTTTCATCAACCTTAAGGTACATGGGCACCTTTTCAAGCAGCTATAGTACATCCAGGAAATGTATATGACCAGTGTATATACACTGGATTTTCACTGGAATTCAACAATTTTGGCTGGACCAAAATTGTTGCGTGCCCCCCCCCCCCCCCTTACTTGAAAATGCATGCACACTGTTTATATACATGGGAATGGAAGAAAGAGGTTACTCCAATTGTTAAAATATATTATCCAAAGCTAACTACGTCAAATGATTTGCTCCTCATGGGGGTTGTTGTTTCTGTACATTTTGGTGTATATTTTCCAGAACCTGGGCACACTGGAGGGTTCCCTAGTTTTTTTAGATTTTCAAAATAAGAGGTGCCCATCAATTGTTAGGGCATTTTAGACTTGTGATCGTATGCCTTGGAATGTGTGTTTTTGTTTTTGCCGCTGCAATCTCTGTAGAACATTACAAGAAGTACAAAAGGAGTCAATTCTGTTGTTAATCCAGAGTCCACAAGACGAATGATGAGTAAATAGGAGTATTTCTTTAACTTTTGGCATAGACTTTGGCCAGTGGTGAGGCTCAGGTATCATTATGTTGTGGCTTATGTGGCTAGTAGTGAAATATTAAGAGGACATGTTCCAGTAGATTGGTCTTATACTGCGAGTAAATTTTAAAGTTCTTGTGTATTTTTAGTTTAACTTTTTTATCAAACTGTTTTCATCTGTCACTTGGAAAGTTGGGTCTACCTTCTCAAGATTAAATCAACCAAAAAACAAGAGCTATAATGAATAAATATAAAAATATATTATTTTATCTTTTGTAAAACTTGTAAGTGTCTCATTATGAGTCCTACGAATGTAAAACTGCTTAAAACATGTATGAAACCCATAGTAGACGGTTGAAGGCATTTCTGCTGCTTGGCGCTTTCTCTTTCTTATTATCGGAGCTGATTTCTAGTAATGAGGTGAGTGCATGTGACTGAACTGCAGGTGAGTCATTTCCTTTCTCTTGACCGAAATGTTACAAGCAATTCTGAACACTAAAGCCCCTCTTTCTTGGTCGATTGTGCAACCTTCTTGGTGGAAAAGTGGGCGTAGAAAGAAACTAAAGTGTGGGTTTAGTGTTTACAAGTGTTAGTTGATAGTTCATTGTCCCTTTAAAGTGTTAAATGTTATCCCCCTGGTATTTTAAGGCCTCCAACTGCCTCTCTATGGTGGTAAAGGTCA
The DNA here is from genome assembly GCF_029499605.1 of Hyla sarda. Lineage (NCBI taxonomy): Eukaryota > Metazoa > Chordata > Amphibia > Anura > Hylidae > Hyla > Hyla sarda. The sequence goes on from NC_079198.1 coordinate 85,276,009, forward strand.
GTGTCTGTCAGGGTTTTTCCCCATTAGGGTTTCCCCAAATGTTTTTATAATCCCAGGTATTAGAATACCATTATATTTGCCCTGTAATGTGCTACTTTGTCTTGTATTTGTTACTTTTCCTCTGCACAAACGCTAACATCTTGTAAGGAGTTGTTCCTTGAGATTGATCTCTGGGTAAGAGTCATATTGGCGATGGTATCCATAACTGGAGCCGGAACTTTATCGTAATACACTTTGAGCTTCTACAGCGTCTTTTCGTTAGAGCTGAAATAAAATCTAGCTGAGTGGTCTAGTCCATCCTCTAACAGCCTTGGTGTTTGGTCTAGAGCGCCCCCTATGCCAGAAGTCTGTGCAAACCATTCCAAATAGTTGTAGGGAATGCTCTAGGCCAGTGTTCCTCTAACCAGCTGTTGCCAAACTACAAACCCCATCATGCCCTGAAGATAGTTATGTTTGCAACAGCTGGAGATCCGCAGGTTGGAACACTACTCTAGACTATACTTACAGACACTTGTTGTAGAGGATGCTGTAAACGTCAAAGCTATAGGGCTGTTGTTGTAGACACTTAACTATACTTGCGACTATTACTTGTGGTGCTGTAGATGACACAGCCAGTTATAAGGGATGGTCCGGACTGCAAACACTTTTATAGAAGGTGCACTATACTAAAGCTTACCTGTGATTGGTTGCTGTGGGACAACAAGAAACGTTGTCCACAGAGTGACAAATCCGGGTTAATGGGTGGCAGAAATCTGCATGACAAAAATATGCAGAATGGTCATGAAGAATATAATACATTTTGCACAATTAAAACTGTACTAAAGTGGGGTGAAAGTCACAAATCCCCCCCCCCCCTCCTTAGGTTATCATATGTTTGCTACCAAAGTCCACCGAAAAATCAGCCTACACTTAACAAAGTTTGTCATGTGAAAATATCCTTAGTTAAACCATCCACTCCTTGCTGAATCACACTTTTATCATGGTTCCAGACTTATCTCCAAAAGGCCAAGGATGGAGCCAATGCCTGTGTAAACACTCTCTATGCTTGTCCAGTTGAGGGTGAGGTAGTCAGGGGACCAACATGCACCTGTCCCTTCAGCACTTTCTTGGTCTGTATAAGGCATGAAGAGGTTAGAGGCATAATGTGGTTACAAAGTTATTTTTTTCCTGTCCCTACCTATTGCTAATCTATCCCTAACCCCTCCCTTTAAAAAAAAAAAAAAAAAATGTTGTACCTTATAAATGGCTCATCTTTTGCTCATCTGTATACCTCTGCTGGAAGTGACTTCCCCGGCAGGTGCGCCATCACTGACGCATGCTGGGCGCCGACTCCCGCCCTCACCTCCCCTCCTTGATAAAATGTTTATTATTTTATAGTTTCCAAAGGTAGCATAAGACCTCAGATCAGACTTACCCCATAAAAGGCATGTACAGTACTAATGGAGGGAGCATCAGCGTGGCACTGTTATAGCGTGTGCGCGCTGTCTCCACTCCACTGTACATGCTGGGGACTGGCTGCACGCGAATCCAGGCAGCCGATGTGCGCAACCCCGGCGTTCACTGCGCTCACTACCACCTGTCTGATTGACAGGCAGGGAGCGAGTGCAGGCTGACTGAATTAGGACCGATTGCCTGTCCGGCATCGGTCCTAATTCAGTCGGCACATCACGGCAGGCTGCAGCCGGCCACTAGACCCCTAGTGGCTGGTTTTCAAATGAAAAATAAACTTTCAATGAAAAAAAATAATGAATCTATATTAGAGAAATGTCATAGTACATAAGTACTACAGCATATAATAAAAAGGTTGGTGACAGTGCCCATTTAAACAACTTATTTCTTTTAATTATTTTACCTTTTTTTTAAATTTAAATAATTTTTTTAAATACCAGTCATTCTGGTTCAGCACCTGATTGTATCGGTGTAGTGTAATACACACTTCCAGTATACCATCTCTTCCTCTTTAGTGCGCTCATACGTACAAGCCACGAGGTCCCCTTGTTTATATTGATCCCACTTCATGCAGATGCTAAGAATTAGCCTACATGATGCTAAGCGCTGGTGTAAAACCCCAGTATTTCAGATGAAAGCCAGCTCATGTAATTAGGGGGATGTTGCTGATAAAATTGTTTTTCTCTGCTGGTGCGTAAGTGAAAGGAACTGGTTTAAACCAATAACCGCAGTGTTCTCTCAATCAGCAACGTTAACTGCTAAAGCTGCTCCCAGAAATGAGACTAATTGGGGGCTTTTTTTAACCTCTGAAGTTCCTCATTCCAAATATTTCAACATGCATTGATCCTAGAGAACCTACTCTCGAGCAACCAGGTGCACAAACCCAACCCTTCGACTTCGCTACATCTAACTCTTTATACAATAGCTATTGCATTTAGAGTAGACCATTATCTATTCTGATACAAATCCACCATAAACTCGCAGCAAAAGGCATCAATACTAACTAGTGTATTCCACTGCTCAGTTTGGCATAACTATGTCTGATCAACATATGAACTGTCAGAAAATAGAAAATGTTCTGAAATTAGAGAAAAAGTACAAAAATAAAAACCAGTTTGTAGTCACCATTTGGATGCATCACGTTACATGCCATTGTCTAGGTCTGTAACTCTTCAAGCTTATAATATGAATGTCATCCAAGCTGGAGGAGGTGGGGGGACAGGATTTTTGTTTCTGTTGTATCTACCGATTAGCGGTTGACAGAATCACAATTCTAACCACCCCACACACTAAAGGATTAATTATAGACACAAGAATGGCTGCCGGGCATAAGAGATGAGTTTTCTAAAAGGGGGAAATGTATCAGAGCTTTGCAGATCTCCCCGTCCAGGCAGAAAGAATACAAATGATTACAGTATGCTAATAATTGAATCGCCTGCTGTGTGCGACGACTGAGATTCTTCTTAATGTGAGCCCTGGCGCTTGCACAAGCATTACAGGACGACTTCAATTGTTCGAAGCCTGAATGGTTCTTTGCCATCTTGACCTGTGGTATCTAAATAATCTAAGATTTATTTTTATTATTTTCTTAAAGATTTAGCATTTTAATTTAAAAGCAATGTTTTTTTTTTTATTTGCTTATTTGCTTTAAAAAAAAAATCTTTTGTAGAAGGCTTTTTATTGTAGTCGGTGCCTTGTATTCATTGTATTTTTGAGAGCTGCCCCTCCCCAGTTCCCCATATAAAAGTGTGTATAGATATAGATGTTTTTTTTTTTTTTCCTGCTAGTGGTAATGATGATGGTTTGATGGTCAGTCTGTCACTCACTATAGGATGTCCTCCTAAAGTCAGGTGACAGACTGATGACCTTATTGCTCTTAGAGGTATTCCCAAAATTTGTAATCCCCTATGCTCAGGATAGGGGATATCAAGGTGATCGATGGGGTCTGACCGATGGGACACCCACGATCAGCAGAATAGAGGAGTTATGTCCCCATAAATGAAGAGTGGACCAGCAAACCCCACACCGCCACAGCCTCTGTAAGTTAACAGCAGCTGACCCCAATCCCAGAGTAGGGTGGGTGCCGCTGGACGCGGTGGGTTGCTGTGGGATCAGCTGCTGCTCACAGCTCAGGAGCTGCATATCAAGCTGCTGGAGACTGGCAGGGAGCTGCCTCAGCTCCAGGACTACTTCTCCAATCCTGGCAACTAGCGGGCCTCAGTAACCCCAGCTGCAGTGGACAGCTGAGTAAGTGACCCGGTGATGGGGCGGGGCTTGCTTGGGGCAGCTATCAGCTGGGCTGCGGATATTCCTGGTGTGGAAGGAGATAGACGGGTGGCATGTGTCTCTGCCATTAGTCTGCAATAGTAAGCTTGGTGGGCCATTATTAGTATATAGTGTGTACTACACACACACACTGCTATACACATAGTGTCTGTAGTACAGGAAATTAACTGCTTCTCCAATAAAATGGAGCTCCCCTTTTTCCTATTGCTATACAAAAAAGTAAAATAATTATAATTTTTTATTTAATTTTTTTTTACATATTTGATACTGCCGCATGGCTAACTGTCTGAACTATTAAAATAGTAGTGAATCATTAACATTTTATTTTAATAATTCAGACAGTTACCCATGCGGCCGTATCAAAGTTTTGCTGGTTTCTGTACAGGATCATCACTAATGATCCTGTACCGCAACCGGCGTCAACGTAAATTTTTTTTTAAAAAAATCCAAAATTGCTGTTTGGTCAAATGACATGCTAGAAACCTTTTTAATATTGCCATTGTACATAATTCTTCAAGTAGAATAAGCTGAACCCCCTTGGTTCCCTTTAAAATAGTTTATTATTGTTTACACTGACCTGTGTACTAGGGCATGTTCACACATTTGTGACGTTGATGACAATTACCATAATCACACTATGGGAAATCTGTACAAAATGACTTTGTGGTAATTTTGTACGGATTCCCACATGGACTTCACACCCATTGATTTAAGTGGGTTTTGCAGCGCTTAGCTCTTATGTCGAAAATTCCGTGACTGAGCTACCGATAAGGATTTAGATGCAAGATTGAACATGTTAAATCTTCTGCAGAAAGTCCTGTTTGTAAATTGCCACAGACATAAGCGCGGATTCTGGATAATTTCTTCTCCATGTAGATGGTAACAGATCCACTGAGGAAATTCGGCTAGAAAATTCCTTGCTGAATTTCTTCAGTATGAATTAAGACTTCTTCTCATTTCAAAGCTTTCTCGTATTTTAGTAAAAAGAAATAAAAAAAACAAAAAAATAAAGTGAATGTGTAAATACACCCTTCAGAGGAGACTGTCAGCTCTCTTGATGCCTCTATTTTGGCAGTAATACAAATGAAGTAACAATTGGGTAGCATCTTCTATTAAAACTCTGCATTGTGCTGTCCCCCTGTTACTACTTCTGGAAATGTATGAATAACTTGACAACCAGCTATTACTATATTCCTGTTACAGTCAGACTCTCTCCACTGATTGGACAGTAGAAGAATATGTAGAGCTACAATTTATACTTACATTTCCAGGAGGAATGACAGAGAAACAAAACTTTGCACTTGGACGAAAGTTAAATGTTTGCAGTCCTGACATGAGAACTCCCCGACAGGCGAACTACACATTAGTCTTGAGCTCCAAATGGGGAGCTCTGTCATAGACTTCTTTCGGTCACAAAACTGGATTGAATGGGTCTGTTGCATAATGGACACCAACTGGCCCTAAAAGGGGGGGGGGGGGTCATTGACAATGGGGTCTGCCTGGTTTCCTTCTGGTGTTTTTTTTGTTATGCGGGAGTAAGTGGAGAAGAAAAAATATAGACTTGTAGTGTTCTCCCATCATATAAATGGATTATGTGAACAGAGCTTAAAAGGGTACTCGTCCCCTATTCTTTGGATAGGGATAAGATGTCTAGGGGCGAAGATATCTGATTTGCGGGGGTCCCTCCACTGGGAACCCCTGTGATCTTCCTGTTGCACCCGGCATTTGTTCAGAGCATCTGGGTGCAGCATCGGAGTGCCGGAGGCACATGATGTCATGGCTGTGCCCCCTCAATTGCAAGTATATGGGAGGAGGTGGAACGGCCATCACTCCCCCTCTTATAGCCTTGCATTGAGGGGGCATGGCCGTGACATCATGAGCCTCTGCCCCCCCATCACCAGTCATCCGGCACGTTCACTCACGTGCACCGGATGTCTGGAGTGCCGCAGCAGAGATCGCGGGGGTCCCCAGCGGCAGGATCTCCCGCGATCAGACATCTTATCCCCTATACCTTGGACAGGGGATAAGATGTCTAGGGGTGGAGTACCCCTTTAATGCTAATATGCACTGAGCTGTAAGAATATGCATTTGAAAAATATGAAACCAAAAATGTAAAAATTTACCTATTATTATCAACCTGCATTTTCAGAGTGCAGACACTTTCACTCAACTGGGACTCCTGTTATTGAAATCACCTGTTCTAGAGATTAGAAAGGGTTATGTTTTATCTTCCCTAGCACCCCCAAGGCTAAAGTCATAAGGCCAAGTGCACAATCTTTTTTGGCAGTTCTCAGGAAATAAAACCAGATCTTTTTACTCATCTGCTTTAAAGCGGCACAGGAAGGTTTTATACATTATACATGTGTGTAGGCGCTCACCAGTGTCCATATAACCTTATATTTATAGTTGGATATAAATAAAGGGAGAAGGATTCAATAAAAGCCTGTTATTGCTGCAGTACAAAGTTAGAAATGTTTGAGGTCTCAGTTACTTGGCTCACACACGGGGTAATGAATATTTTATAGGAAAGGAAATACTTACACTCCGAGCCTTTTTATAGTCTGGCCTCACATAATACTGCTAACCTTCCAGAATTGTATGGGGGAGACGAAGCACAGTGAAAATCCTGCAGTCGATGCTGACATCATGGTGGCTTTAAGTCAATCGGATGATTGTTTAATGTAAGCTTATTATGTAGGCATAGGGGAATGTATAAGCACGCGTGCCTGCTTGAAAGTAGAGCAAGGTGTTAGGCTGATGGACCTTTTCTGTGGTCTCAGGGTTTCTTATTTATGAACTTTTTGTTGATTTTGTTATTACTGCTACAAATTATTTGGTTATATAGTACCAGCGTATTACACGGAGCATATACTATATCAGAAATCTTTGTTGAATTTATATTTTTCTCAAGTACAAACTAGTGGCTGTTTTTATACCTTTTTAAAGATTGTTTAGGATGAAAACCAGACTGCATAGAGAATTGTGTCCATGAGAAGATGATGCCGATATTGTCCCAGTTGGATTTAACAACACGACCACAGGGTTGCATGAAAGCTGTGCTAACCACTGAATCACCTTAGTTATGGCATAACCTTGACCATTTGCTTGTTACCTTCTTGTTATCTACAATATTGTAGAATGTGTGTTGGGGAAGGGGCTACTGTATAGTGTATACAAAGTCCTAGAAGTTTCAGTGATAGGTTGTCTGGCCACAGTTGCCGTAGACTTTAAGCTATTCACAAAATAAAATAAATTGAAAGAATATCAAACAAAGTGTAAAAGTAATCTATCCGATCATCCCTGGAAATGAGAAAATGATGTAGGCTAGTAACCCACTCCAGTACAGTCTGGCACAAAGTTTCAAAGATGTTAATCAAAATCTTCCCAAATTCTGACTACTTAAAGCCTTTGTGTGTTCTTCAGCCTTTGTGTATTGAGTTCCATTACTTCTTCAAAGAAACTTAAAGGGGTACACTGGAGGGAAAAATTCAAATAAACTACTGACCCAAAGTTCAACAGATTTTTAAATACGTTCTATTTCAATACTGGAAGGATTAAGATTTTTATTAGCTGCTGTATGTTCCAGAGGAAGTTGTGTAGTTCTTTCCAGTCTGACCACAGTGCTCTCTGCTGCCACCTCTGTCTGTCAGGAACTGTCCAGAGCGTTAGCAAATCCCTATAGCAAGCCTCTCTTGCTCCTGATCGTTGCTGGCATGGACAGAGGTGTCAGCAGAGAGCACTACGGTCAGACTGGAAAGAACTATACAGCTTCCTCTGGAGCATACAGCAGCTAATAAGTACTGGAAGGTTTTAGTTTTTTTTAAATAGAAGTAATTTACAAATCTGTGTATTTTTTGCCACCAGTTTAAAAAAAAAAATGTTTTTCTTCCTCTAGAGTACCCCTTTAAGCTCAAAGTATCCTAACAGAAAAATTTGATTTTAATGCTTTGGAGAGACATTGCTTATGTGCTTAGGTTACAAACAGCTGGATAGAGTTGTTTAACAAATCGTCTAGTGGGGACATTTCAAGGACTTTTATGTTTAGGGTAATTTTAATATAAAGTTTTATTATAATAAAAAAAAATTTGAGTAAACATATGGTAACAGAACCAATCTGTAGGTTTACAATGAGCCTTATGGCTGCCAGTGAACTTTCCCCACCAATCTAGTTAATTTGTGCCATGTTAAGAGTTAAACTGTCCTGATTTATATTTCTCTCAATAGCCCCAACCCTATAATCTGCTTTCATTTCAAACCGAGCTGTGATTTATTGGGGAGCCTGCTGCTTCTGCTTAGAAATGAGCTGTTAAACATATGCTATGTTTGACATAAATTTGGAATTTATCACTGTTGTCAAAAACTGCCTGTTGGACAAAGGTGCTTATTAAGGCAATAAATGACCTTAAATAGGTTTCTGTCAGACTTCCTCGGTATTGTTCTGGCTGTGTGTTGTGGAGGGGGGGAAAATTCCACTTACACTACAAGTTTAGATGAATTAAATCCATACCATCGCATTGAAGAAACCCATCCCTGGGAGGCTGGAATGGGCTGTTTTCTTGTATGACGAAGGTCAATTTTTTATTTATTTATTTATTGTGTTTGTTTATATAGTACCTTGGTAAGGTCTCTAAAATCTAAATATTTGTACTAATAGATTATGTAAATGTATAAAAATAAAAGATGCGGCAGTGTTAAGTTTTAGTTGAGGTTCTGTCAAAACCACAGAAAACCCTGCATGATATCATTCTATGTTGTGCCAAATGTCAAACTCTGCTACATCTGAATATTGGTAACATAAAGCCACAGCTGGAGTCATGGTATTGCTTGGCTGGCTGATACTGTTAATGCCTAATCATGTGACTCCTAGGATAACAAAGCTGTTAAGAGTACATATGTGATATTTTCAATTCAAAATATCGGTTTGTGTTGTAGGACTCATATAGAGTGTCTCTGCCTGCCATGTTTCATCTCCTCCTGCTTACAGACTGAAGCCTGTAACTAGGTATTGATTGGTACGTTACCTCCCGACCTCGTGTCTGCAGCTGCCGTATCTGCCTCTGCATCTGTCATGTTCAAGTGCGCAATCTGACTAATCTTGGCAGCAAGGGAATGTGTCCTGAACCCCTCAACAACGCATTGAGATATCCATCAGAGCACGGCAGAACAGGTTCAGTGTGACTTAGTCAAGTGGCAAAATACATGCAGCGTTATTTAATGTCTAATTCATAAAAAAAACACAAATTCTATTCAAGTTAAATGGATCAAGCCTATCACCCCCCTCCCCCATTTCTTTGAAGACATTCCATCATAGAGTTAAAAAAACAGGCCCCCTTATCTTTTCCTAAGTTTGCAGGTTCACCTATCATAAAACTGAAAAAAGATTTTCTAGTTTCGAAAACCTGTTAAACTCTGGATTCGAGAGTTGTGTTTTGAATCGAGGGGGATCTGTTCTTCAAGAGTTAATCTGTAGCTATAGTACAGAGTGGCTACAAGGTGGGCCCCTTGCTTTGGAGGACTCAGCCTGTCTGTATCATAACTTGAGCCTATTGACTTTACCTGCAGCTCTACCACAGGAGAAATAAAGTATTACACCATTACCAGTAAAGTCTAAAGACCACAGCTAAGTTCTGTGTGTCCTAGCAGTGGGGCATTCTGTGATCACCTTATTGTACTTGGACCCTTTGAACAATAGAATTATCTAAAACAGACTTCTTCTTATTCAAACATGTGGTATTTTCATGAATGTGCTTATGCTAGTAATAGGTGGCCACACACAAGGTAGCAATTAGGTAAAAAAATGCTAAATAAAATTGTTCACCAGACAGTTTAGTGTATTTTGGCCATTACATCTATGCCAAATGGCCATACATGATCAAAGACCCTGGCTGGAGATTGGACAATCCTTCTTCTAGGAATGCTTAGATTGTTTGTTAAAAGTTCAGCATTGACAGATTGTCACAGTCTGAAAATCTACAATCATTTCTTGTTAAATTTTGTCTGGTGAAAGATCTGCGATTCTAATCAACTTTCATTTAGTCAAGGCTTTTTTTTAAATAATGAGCACAATTTTACCTATTTGTTATGGCTGTAATTTTTAATATCCTTTTTATGGGTTTGCTCCAGAAACCAATGTGTCCAGCTCAGACTGTGTCCCTTCCCCCAACCCAAAAATAGTTTTATGTATGGCAATCCAGCACTTGACCATAGTCTACCAGAAAATGAAGATTAAATTTAAGATTCATCTCCGGCTAGTTAAATTTAGGGGATTAACATCGGCTGGAGATACAGTGGTTTCTGTAAAATTATTCATTTACTGACCTTGTCTCGGAGATGTTTGCACACCTTGTAATAAAGGAGTTTGGACTTTACTTCCCTTATCTTTTCTGTCTTAATTGAGCGACTTTGCACAAAATCGGGCTAAACAAAAGTCATTACAGATTTTCAATTGTGTATTTTAAATGTTCATGGTATACACCTTAGGAGAAAAGCCATCTGACCACATCGATCCCATGGGCCTGTATCTATGGGGAGAACCCAACTGCTCCCAACACATACCTCTATTAAAGAGGTGCGTATCAGACTGTTGGGATTTAACTTAAATAAAGCTGTTGTTTTGTTGAAGATAAGTTGTCTCCCTCCGCATACAAATTAGTTATCTTAACATGCAGAAGGAGAAAAGCTGCCACCTATTGGAGTTGGCTACACTGTTGTAAGTTTGTGTCCAACCCGTAAGAAAGGCTTTCCAACAAAACCAGAATCTCCTCCGAAAAGGAAGAGGATCTATCTGTAGATGGCTGTTTCAAGGTTCTTGCTCCTTGTCAGGACAGAGCAGGGTACTTTTTGGCTATGTGATTTTTGATGCAATTCCTGTGCACTAGTGTCTCCATTTGTGCCATGTGCTGGCATTCTCCACAAGAATAATTTGTATCACAATCTCTTCTTTAAAAGATTTGCAAGTTTGGTTCAGTTGACAGATGTTGTAATGAATTGGGTGATCTGCTCAGTTTTCAAACTATACAGGAATTTAGGTGCACTATCGTGGTAGATGTAAACAATGACATTGACTAACCCTCAAAACTGATGTTAAAATTGAGACATTAGCCAGTATATCCTTATATGAAGGACATACCTGAGCCCGCACACCAACGCCAAGGTTTCTCAAGTGGCACGGGACCTAACATTAACCTGCCTGTGCATGATAAGCAAAACAAAGGGCCAGTGGGCAATTACAGCAGCATTAGGTCCGACTCACAGCCTCCTCCCAGGTTACCTCCAGTGTGGCTGGGCACACATACAATGGGAGGAGGGAGGCAGACTATAAGCCCCACCCAGCCCCTTTCTTTTCTCCTTAGCACTCTAGATCCCTAGAGTTGACTGCAAAATTTCTTTCTGACAGCATCCACCACTAGGGGAGCTTAAGAGCTTACTGCATACTGCTTTATTATTGAGTGCAATGTATATATAGTATTCAGCAAGCTTCTAAGCTCTCTATAGAGGTGTCAGCTACTGCAGGCAGCTCCAACTACTACAGAGATAAATGAAGACATTAACATGTTGCTAAAAGGTCAATATGTACTCTAAAAGGGAGGGAAATTGGGGTGCTAATTGCCTGCAGAAACAAGGGTTTTGTGTAGGAATAAATCTGTTATATAATGTGATTTAATATGGGTCTATTTTGCAAATGTGCTATGGTCATGTAAATGTAATTCCTAAATCATAACCATACGTTACATGCAAAATATATTATTTATATACCTGACTTAGGAGAGCTGAATCTTACATTGGTGTCCAGATGTGTTTTATATAAATGTGCAGCTTTCCAAAGGAAAACTGACTAATCTTAGTTTTATGATGCTTACAATCTTGTGTATGAATGTGTGTACTGCATTTATTTTATTTATTTTTTGACTTTTTTTTTTTTATACTGTACACACTTTTTTTTTTTTTAACATACTGTGGCAGTTTTGATACCTATTTCAGGAACACTTTCCAAATTGAAGCTATTTCCTAAGTCATTAGTGTGTTCGGCTTCTTCCCCAGTGGGGCGTTCTAGATCCTAATCCATGATTATTATTCATGGCTCTGCTGCAATTCCAGATAGATCAGTCAGATCTGTCAATGTAATCTGGGAGGTTTATCAGTTAATTGAGACAAGTAGATCCCGTTATCCTGTTATTTGTTTTCATTTATTATGCTGATAAACTTTTTCTTGTTCTTTTGTGAAACCTGTTGTCTGTCTATTTGCCTGTCTTTAGAATCAATTTTAAAGAATCTGCTTAAAGCCCAAAGAGAAGAGACCCCAGGATGCCATAGTCTCTAATTGGCCATTGCTTGCTGTGCAGTCAAATGAATATGGTACAAGCAATGGTTTATTAATAAACTACATTATCTAGACTGCTTTCAGTGACTCTGTCCTGAGTAGACAAAGTGTATCTTTGGGGGAAAAAAATACCCCAGGGGCAGGACTAGGAAAGATATCTTCACTGACAATTGGGCTCATGGCACCATAAATGTTTGGATGTCAAAAAAAAATTCCCAAACAATTGGAATGTAATTTTGTCTCATTGGTTGTCAGCCAAGTTCTTTATATCCATCAATGGTACCACTATCCAAAGGATAGGGGACAAGATGTCTGATCGCGGGGGTCCTGCCGCTGGGGATCCCCCGCGATCTCTTGTACATCAGCAGCCTGGAGCTATGTTTGCTCCGTGGCTGATGATGAGTGATGCATGGGACGAGGTATCGTGACGTCACTCCCCGACCCCTCAATGCAAGCCTATGGGAGGGGGGGGTGGCGGCTGCCATGCCCCTCCCATAGACTTGTATTAAGGGGAGGGGCCAAAACATCACGATACCCCATCCCCTGTATCACCAGTCATCAGCCACGGAGCAAACATAGCTCCAGGCTCCTCATGTACGGGGGGGGGGGGGGGGGGGGGTGCAGCAGGAGACAGTCCTGTTTTTTATTTTTATTTTTTTCATGCTTTTTGTCCCACTTAAAGGGTACCTTTCATCAAAAAAACTTTTGTTATATTATAGATTAATGTATGCAGAATAACTTTCCAATTGCATGTTATTAAAAAATATGCTTCTTACTATTTAATTTTCCACTTTGAAAAAAATGACCACTAGGGGTCTCCCTACCAGTCTTTTTTTTTTTTTTTTTTTTTTTTTTTTTTTTTTTTTTTATAGATTTCAGACTCATGCAGGAGTCCTAAATCTCAGACTGCAGCCGGAACACAGACAAACTCACCACTGCTCGCTGCCAGGGAGTTTGCCTGTGTCCCGGCTGCAGTCTGAGATTTAGGACTCCTGCATGAGTCTGAAATCTATAAAAAAGGACTGGTAGGGAGACCCCTAGTGGAAAATTAAATAGAAAGAAGCATATTTTTTAATAACATGCAATTGGAAAGTTATTATGCATACATTAATCTATAATGTATCAAAAGTTTTTTTGATGAAAGGTACCCTTTAAAGAAAAAAAAAGTATAGGAAAAGCTCTGCTTTTAGCTGGATTTTCTGAACATTATAGTCTGTAATCCTATTCAAAATACTACAATATCAATATTTTACAATAAATCAATAAGTAAACTAAAAGAATAAATATAATATTGTGGTAATTCATTACAGCTGCTGATGGGCCAAGTCTCTACTGTTCCATGGGTGTATAGTGTGTTTTCAGCTACTTTAGGAAGGACTCTTAAAAATAGTTTCCAATTATTGTTACATTTTTTTTATTTTATTTTTTCCCCGCTTTGCTACCAGAAGTATAATTAGAAGGTTTTATGGTCGGGACTGTTTACCACTAGTCAGAATGGACATGGATCTGCTGTAGATGTTTTTAGTTTTCCCTTCTTCCTTTTTAAAACTTCGGAAGTTTCAGCGATGTCTGGCAGAGATGCAGGAATTTTTACTGACCGCTGCCAACACTTTCTCTTGCAGCAGAGTACACAGTGTTTTGTCACACACATTACCACTGCTGCCAGCAATCTGACCTGTTGTTTTTAGAGTCTTTACACTTTTCAGGGTACAGTTCTAGTAATAGCAACTGAAAATGTTTAACTTTTTACATGGCACGTATTGCCTTCTGTTCAAGATCACATGGATAATGAAAAACACTATACATATATATGTGTGTACTCTTTATAGTAAACCCTTCTTCTTTTTTTTTTTTTTATGTGTTCATTCTTTCACTGAAGGCGTTCTATTTGCCTAAGGCATCATCTCACATTTTCTTTTTGTAGACTTATGTCATATGATTTAGTTCTTGTTTTCTGACAGCTATCTTATCTGGTGTAAACTATAGCTATTAAATATATTGCACCATTACTCGAGAGAGATTGTACAGGAAGTCTTAAAGCCCAGGAGTCTATACAATCTGTAAATTGACATGGGGACTTGGTTTTTATGCTGTTTTTTTTTTTTTTAATTCAAAGATTATCTCATTAGGATAGTAGAAAAGTTGTCTTTGCTTTCTATATACTGTGTGATTATTGGTTATATTTAGTGGATAAATAGGCTTTTTGTCTCCTTTTAACTCCTTTTTGGGTTTATTCTCTAGGAAGCTGCACAGTGGTATGAAGACCTATGGCTGTGAACTCTGTGGGAAGAGGTTTCTGGACAGTTTGCGACTTCGAATGCATTTGCTGGCTCATTCAGGTGAGACCTTCAATGTCCATTTCTTTATAAGCTTTAACCACTAGATTGTACACAACATGATGTCTTTTAGGTGTATTAAAATAAAGATTTTAGTGCCCTGTTAAAGGGATACTCCGGCGCAAAACCTCTTATCCTCTATCAAAAGGATAGAGGATAAGATGTTAGATCGCGGAGTTCCCGCTGCTGGGGACCCCTGCAATTGCCGTGCGGCACCCAGATCATCAGTGTCGAAGAGAACTCAGTGCCGGATGACTGGCAACTACAGCCGCTGCGCCCCCTCCATTCAGGTCTATGGGAGGAGGCGTGATGGCTACATACTAGCATACTATCCCTTGGATAGGAGATAAGATGTCTAAGCACCGGAGTACCCCTTTAAAATCAAGATGCATATAGAGGGTTCTCTTATTTAACACAGTGGTTACAGTAAAGTTTTGGTTGCTTCTTGTAACCCTTTTTGACCGCTTGAAAATGGTTGCAAGGGGCAACCAAAACATCACTCTAAGTACTATGGGCTAATTATGTAAGAAATAATGCTAATTATTGACACATCCATTTTTTCCTGTAGTTCAAGCCCCGCCCCCTTCCTTAAAGGGGTTGTGCGCTACCCTGCAGTTCGGAGCTCCGCTCACAGCGTCCGGAAGTTCATTACTCCGAACGCTGTATGCGGGCTTCCGTGTTCACAGCCGCCCGGCCCCTTCGTGACGTCACGCCCGGCCCCTTCGTGACGTCACGCCCGGCCCCTTCGTGACGTCACGCCCGGCCCCTTCGTGACGTCACGCCCGGCCCCTTCGTGACGTCACGCCGGCCCCTTCGTGACGTCACGCCCGGCCCCTTCGTGACGTCACGCCCGGCCCCTTCGTGACGTCTCGCCCGCCCCCTCGTGATGTCTCGCCCTCCCCCTCGTGACGTCTCGCCCTCCCCCTCAACGAAAGTCTATGGGAAGGGGCGCAACCGATGCCACGCCCCCTTCCCATAGACTTTGGTAGAGGGGGCGGGCGAGACGTCACTAAGGGACCGGGCGTGACGTCACGCCCGGTGGCTGTGAACACGGAAGCCCGCACACAGCGTTCGGAGTAATGAACTTGCGGACGCTGTGAGCGGAGCTCCGAACTTCAGGGCAGCCCACAACCCCTTTTAAGGCCAATTTTTTTTTTTTTTAAAGTGCTGCATATGGTGCAAAGTTAAAATCATGTACCAGCGATCTGAAAAGGATGCACATAATTTTGTGCAAATTATGCAAAAGTAACCTCTGTCTGTGCTGCTGCATCTACATGAA
Organism: Hyla sarda; assembly: GCF_029499605.1. Classification (NCBI taxonomy): domain Eukaryota; kingdom Metazoa; phylum Chordata; class Amphibia; order Anura; family Hylidae; genus Hyla; species Hyla sarda. The sequence goes on from NC_079198.1 coordinate 85,291,679, forward strand.
AGCTGCAAACTGCTTGCACACTGTATCTACACCCTGGTTTTATTATATAATATAATCATACTGTTACCAATACGACAGAATGCTGGTGCAATTTGCAAAAAAACATTGAATTGAAAACACAGCTAATAGCTTTCAAAAAACAGCTCCACGTCTGTCTTGAGGTTAGGTGTGGTTTCGCAAATTTGCTCCATTCACTTCTATAAAAATGAGCTGTAGAACCACATCCAACCTGGAGACAGACTGGGAGCAGTTTTTGAAAGAAAGTAGCTGTGTTTTTCTATTCATGGACAAACCCTTTATGTGCGGCCAAAATGGTGTGTATTCTGTAAAAGGGGCATGACTGTGATATTAGACCAGTGTTTCCCAACCAGGGGTCTCCAGCTGTTGCCAAACTAAAACTCCCAGCTTGCCCGGACAGCCAAAGGCTGTCAAGGCATGCTTGGACTTATGATGTTAAAACAGCTGGAGGCACCCTAGACTAGATTAGGTCATGTAAAAATGTGCCCAATGTAAGGTTACACTGTCTCAGAATTAGACAATTTTACTAAATTTGGGCCAGTATTTTTTTGTATGCAGCTCAGAGAGCCATAGCCAGCCGACATTTCACAGCCCCACTGACTTCAATGGGATCCGCCGACTAAGTGATACATATGAGCAATGGCTGATCTGTATTTCAGTCTGTTCGTGCCTGAGGTGAGCGGCTGTCAGACACCTCAGGTACCACTTATCTCCCTCCCCTAATGAGGAAACATGTTCTTTGTGACAAAGCTAAATGGACATTTTCGTGGAAGAGTCAAGGCTGACGGATTTCGTCTGAAAGAGCGATTTCTATCTATCAGCTGACTATTTAAAAGTTCCAAAACCATGCCTTTCTTCATGCTCACTTCTTCGCAGCCTAAAATATATATTTCCAAAAACCTCAGATGGCATCCACATAGATATGTATGGATATTATCAGCTATTTATACAAGCCTCCCTCCCATAAATTGCAATCATTAGGTTTTTGTGGGTCTTTGAGGGTGACATCTGTCAGCCGGGCAGCTCTGGCCTGTCCTACCCAGGAAGCTACGCCTCAAATGATATGGTAAATGACACTGCGTCCGAGTTGAAAATGTGCATGTACGTAGCCAATTTTCACAACTAATTGCTGAGATCTTCAGGAGTCCGAGAATGATTCACGCTGTGTGATGTCCATTCTGTTCCCTTTATTGGATTCCTGTTGATCATATTGCATTTTGTGTCAAAGCCGAATGCTGTATTTCTTCTTTTTAATGTAATCTCTCAATATTCAGTCATAAATGTATTGCTATACCCATTGTATTCATATAGTTGACACATACCCTAAGCTCCCCTTTTGGTTGAAATAGTCCAAAGATAATAAAGAAAAATCTAACCAAAGAAGAGAGATGAGTAACCTGTACTGTGTATATGTTACCAAAGTCTTGAACCTGTTTATTGGTTGAATACTTGTAAAATAAAAAAAGACCTTACCCGTAACTAAGGTTTCTAAAACACATAGCATTATGGTAAAACTGCCCTAGAGTGGTAGGTAGATCTCAGGGCTTTACATGTTATAATGGTTTCAAAACCCTATTGGAATAAAATAAATTATTTCTTTATTTTAGAATTTTAAAGGAAATCTGTCATCCTGTTCACTCACACTAAACCCAATACACTGGGCTATAGTGCGGGTGAACAGGAGACCGATGCGGGGTCTCTAATATACATACCTTCTGTCCGGCACCCGGTCCCTCCTGAAGATCCTCTTCTATCTTCGCTGAATTGCACGCTGTAGGCGGGCCCTCCAGCTGAATTTGAATATTCATGGTCACTGGTCACGTTAGCGCTCAGTAGGCACAAGCGCTCATGTGACCAGAGAGCATGAACATTCAAATTCAGCCGGCAGGCCCGCCTCAAGCACACAATTCAGCACAGAAAGAAGAGTATCTTCAGAGGGACCAGGCGCCGGACAGAAGGCATGTTTATTAGTCAGAGAGCCCACATCAGTCTCCTGGTCACCCGCACTATATCCCGGTGTATTGGCTTTTGTGTGAGTGAACAGGATGACATTTTTCCTTTAAGTTATGGTCCCACATGTTGATGAAGCAATGCGCTTATGTGATGGGCAGTAACATTTTACCAGTAAACTGCCATACTGCTGGCAAAGCAATGTGGCCATTGGCCACCACATGGTAGGATGATTTAATCAACATGCATGAGCTTTAATTTGGTACCATACCACATGGCTGCAATATAATCTCATTAAATAAAATATGAGGCCACTAATAGGGTCCATGCATGAAGCCATCATGGTTAGTAGCTCATCGCCACATGTCCTGCACCTTGAACCCCATAATGTACTTTAATCAGATGAATGGCTGTCGATATAATACATTGAGAGAATCCCCTATCTAATATACATATAACTTTTTAACTTTGGATCCACCCAAGTTGCTGCATAATGTAAATCTACTCTTCTAGTGCATTAACACACAGGATCCAGTGCGAATTTGAAGTTGTAAAATCTGCAATTTTTTCAAGGTAATTCTAATGTATTCTTGACAGCTGTGTAAAATTTGCAACTGCAACATTTTAAAAGTGTGGATCCTTTGTTTAAACACACCCTTACGGATTGTTGCGCAGTGGCATATACAACTTCACTAGATTTTTTTTTTTTTTTTTATTGGTCAGATTCTACTTCTTAAAAGACCATTTTAGTTTTGGATTCTATTGATTTTTGTCTAGACTACAGATCATTTAGTGAGCCCTGTGATGGATATTCAATCCTCCATTAGAATAGTCAATCCACTGGTTGATTCCCTAAGTAAATATAGAGGGAAATTCTTTGGCTTTAGTTGGCCAAACTAGGTTAACTCTCCTAAACTTGGTGTTATTGACAAACATTCACTTAGATTCCTTATTCAACTAACACTATATAATACCTGCTGACATCTGACATCCCCAATCCCCAAATAAATACAACAAATTAAACATTTAATACCCCCAAAATATTAATTTGTGTCTTTTGGTCGCAGTAGAGTCGTAGTAAAGGAAATGCATTCAAAGCACCTTTTGTCTGTGTATTTGTCTTTTTTATTCTTTTAGGGTGGATTTGTTTCTGTCACTGTCTCTCTGTTTCTCTCACTCTCCTTTTTTTTCTATGTATGACTGTCTTTGTAACTCTCATCAGGTGTCTCTCTCACTCTCTTGTACTCTGTGTCTCACTCTGTCTGTCTCATATTTTTTTTTTCTTGTATGTTTTGTTTTTACGTTTGTGGTTTGGGTTTGTTATTGTGCAGCTGGCACTGTGCCTGCCCTGGGATTCTGCCAGAGCTTTGGTACAGTATGTACAGTGCTAAGAGCCAAGTGTATCATCATACAAGATTACAGATACATGCTTTCTCTATTTTCCTCCCTGCTCTAATGTAACCAGGGGTGGAGCAGAGAATGCATAACCGGGGCAGTGATTTAAAGTGTCCATATGACACTATCCCAGTGCTGAAGACAGAAACAGACAGTCTCAGACATACTGTGTGCATACAAGACACAATGCCAGGAGCTCCTGCAGGAAAAGAAAAAAAATGTATTACATTCGCAATTAGTTCAAAACGCTTTAGCCCCTTGACAGTGACTTTGTGAGTAAAGCCATGTGCAGGTAAAATTTCTGCAGAGGTCTACTGTGCCATGAACACTTATTTTTTATACTTAGTGTTTGCTTCTACAGTTGTGTTTTTATTAGATCTAATAGTGACATACTGTATAGCATTAGAGGTTGCACACTTATCAATGACATCGGTGCCCCAAACACTTTTGGGGTCTGAAGGGCACCTAAGAAAGAAGGATTCTGATCACCAGTTTGTTTTTTCTAGATTTTTTTTTCTGGCTATATAAATGCTTTTTTTTTTATTGAAAAAATAAACTTTAGAACCCAGAGCCAGCTTAATTTTTTCGACCCCCATTAACCCCACATTTTAGTGTCTAGCAGATGAATGAATGAGGCTCATTAGGTAGCTGGACAGGTAAATGGATGTCTAATCCGCATACCATACTGTATACATTTGTATAATGGCTAATGAAGCACTTGGAGCTGGGACTAGATGTGCCCGAACCCTCCGTGTCAGATACGTAGAAAAGAGATCTTGAGCCCACAAGTAAACAAATTAAAAGGAGCTCTGTGTAGTCTTCCCACCCCCTTCCTCCACCTCCCCTTGCCATTGCTTTTGACCACACTCAGTACGCTGTGTTACTCTTCCTTGGCACTCGTATACTCCAGGCATAATGTCCTAATTGTCCCTGTGTCTTTCCATCCTGGAGCTGGGTACATTATATTCCTCTATGAGTGGAATGACACAACATGTGTATTTTTGTGTATTGCGCACTAACCTCTCACAAGACTAACTTGGAAGAGTGTTTCAACTATTTGTAGCCAAATTCAGCAGAACAGAGAATGCATCTTGGGGTTTCTAGCCCTGCAAGAAAAGCCGAATGGGTTAATGTTACTAAACCATTGCAAAAGCAGCCTTTATCTTCAAGCTACTCGTAGACATTTGGGTGTACAATACAACCGCACAGTGGGGGTCCAGGTGCTCAGGCAGTCGCCTACTGCTGAGACAAACGGAGCTCTACTGCCCCGATATTCTAGTGATCTGAGGGGAGTCTTGGCCCCTGGCCCCTAATGATCACAACTATTGACATTTCTCAGGTTTCCAGCTTTATAGATTTCTACTGCAACTAAAATAAGAGGAGAAACTTGTTTTTTCTTTCGCTGCTGCCACCACTGAACTTCATTTAATGATAGCCTAATAAGCACTTGGTCAGAGATAGCAGTCTTTCTATGTACCTTTTTTTTTTTTTTTTTTTTTTTTTTTTTTTTTTAGTATGAATGCAAGAGAAACCTGGAGGTGGTGCAGCTTCTGAGAGAACTACTAAAATTAAGAGATGAGAGCTAATATCAGGCAGCTACTAGAGATGAGCAAATTTTTTGAAAAATTTGATTTGGCCGATTTTGCTGAATTTTCTGAAAAAATTTGGTTCAGTCTGAAATTATTTGCGGCGAATCTGTATTAAGATCGGCTATTTCTGGCCTATGGAGAGCCTCAATAGGGGTGTAGAACACTTTGCCTTTCTGTAACACGCATAGGGTGTGTGCTGGGTTGGTGAAATAATACTGTTCTTCAGCATGACATGCAGATTAGAGGCGTCACTATTAAAATCACAGTCGCAGAACAGCATAATGACAGAGCATGGAGGTGGCGGCAGCATGAGGAGACCATATAGTGGCTGGATGATGGATGACACAGCCTGGAGGTGGAGCAGCATGAGGAGAACATATGGTGGCAGTATGAGACAGCCTGGTGGTGGCATCAGCATGAAGAGAACACATGGTGGCAGTATGAGACAGCCTGGTGGTGGCATCAGGAGTCCTGTAAGGGACCTGCTTACATAGTGGGGCAGTGGGTAGCAATACCAGTAGCCGGTGATGAAGGTGGGTGAAAAAAAGGAGAACTTGGCATCAGATGTATGGCATCATGCGGGTGGCACAATCAGAATAGTAGCTGAGGCAGGTAGGCAGAAGAAAAGTTCTCTTTTGTTAGTATTAAGGATATGCATTACGTAAAACGTAAAACTTAACTTTTAATAATATGCTTAGGATAAAATATATGGACCCAAACATTTTTTGAAATCAAACAAAAGGAAAGGTGTGCAAAAAACACCATGTGCCACCTACACCACTAAGTGTGAATGTGATGCAAAGACCGCTAAAAGGTGAAGTATGGTCAATTGTAACCGGTGGGGGTAAAAACTTCCCCTGTAAGGACCTACTCTGGCATTAATAATTCCCTTCTTGGCAAGTGTTACTCGCCCTGAAAAGGGCAGCACCACACAGAAACCTCTACCTATTTCCACCTGCAAACACTGCCATTTCCCAGGGTTTTTATCTGGAAATAGGGAGAGGTTCCTTTTTAACCCCTTAAGGACCAGGGGTTATTCTGTTTTTGCAAATTTTTGCACCACCAATTCTTCATTGTAATGACATTAGTCATTTTACCCAAACATCTACAACGAAAAGGGGAAAAAAATCGTGCGACAAAATTGAAGAAAAAACACAATTTTGTAACTTTTGGGGGCTTCCGTTTCTAGGCGGTAAATTTTTTCGGTAAAAATGACACCTTCTCTTTAGTTTTTAGGTCCCTATGATTAAAATGATACCCTACTTACATAGGTTTGATTTTTGTCGTACTTCTGGAAAAAATCATAACTACATGCAGGAAAATTTATACGTTTAAAATTGTCAACTTCTGACCCCTAGAACTTTTTAATTTTTCCGCATACGGAGTAGTATGAGGACTAATTTTTTGCACCGTGATCTGAAGTTTTTAGCGGTACCATTTTTGTATTGATCGGACTTTTTGGTCGCTTTTTATTCAGGGCTTTTGAATTTTTTTCCACGTACGCCCTTGAACGTGCGGTTTAATTAACAATATATTTTTATAATTCGGACATTTCTGAATGCGGTGATACCACACATGTTTTTTATTTGTATTTAAAGGGCTTTTTTTTTTTTATGGGAAAAGGGAGGTGATTCAAACTTTTATTAGGGAAGGGGTTAAATGATCTTTCATTTTTTTCCCCACTTTATTTTGCAATGTTATAGCCCCCATAGGGGCTATAACACTGCACACACTGATCTTTTACATTGATCAATGGTTTCTCATAGGAAACAATTGATCGATGATTCTGCCGCTTGACCGCACATGCCTGGATCTCGGGCACTGAGCAGTCATTCGGCGATCGGACACCAGGAGGCAGGTAGGGGGACCCTCCCCGTTTCCTACAGCTGTTTGGGACTCCGCGATTTCACCACGGCGGTCCCAAACAGCCCACTGAGCTAGCCGGGGGTAGTTTAGTTTCACTTTAGACGTGGCTATATACTTTGAACATAGGGTTAATAGCACGTGGCATCACGTTCAGTGCCGCCTGCTATTAGCCATGGGTCCCGGCCAGTGTGGCCCTGCGTTATAGAAAGGAAGAGGACTTATTGCATACAGGTACGCCCTCGGTCCTTTACAGGTTAAGACTAGTAACACTTTCCCCGAAAAGGTGGAAGTGAACAAAGTATTGTTCATTGTAGCAGGTGGGGGTAAAACATTTCTGTTGTAAGGCCCTACTCTCGCATTATTAATTCCCTTGTTGGCAAGTGTTACTCACCTTAAAAAGGATGGCCCCACACAAGAAACTTTCCCTATTTCCACCTAAAAACCCTGTCAAATGGCAGTGTTTGTAGGGGGAAATAGGGAGAGGTTCCTGTGTGGGGCCGCCCTTTTTAGGGCAAGTAACACTTGCCAAGAGGGGAATTATTAATGCGAGAGTAGGGCCTAACAGGGAAAGTGTTGTTGTAGCACCATTGTCAATCTACTCTGATCCATCAGGCATTGGTGGCTGGAAATCCTGGCTGATCCATGCCTGATTAATCTTCAGCAAGGTAAGTCTCTCCACTTTTTTCGTCGACAGACGAGTTCTCTTTGGGGTTACTATGGCCTCCGCCGCATGAAACACCCGCTCTGATGGCACACTACTGGCCGGGCAGGACAGCTTTTCTAGGGCAAACTTCTGGTTGCGGCCACAAATCAATTTCGGCTGCCGAGAAGTCCAGCGGATGTTAAGGTATGCCATCACCTGCTGGTTCAGGTCTTACTCTAGGTCTGCTGCTGATGAGTTTCTTCACTATGCGGGTGAAGAAAGCTACTCATCAGCGACCGTAGACTCAGGCTGCTGCTAATGGAGCTGGTACTGCTCCTGCCACCCCACCCCTCCCCAGTAGCCATGGCAGTGGAAGGTGAGTGCAGAGGGCCCTGCAAGGGGATGGACGATGGCTCAGATAGGCATCGGCCAACTGACTACGTAGGATGTCTCTGTAGTAGGTTAGTTTGTCCTCCCTCTCAGTGGGTGTGGAAAAGTCCCTCCTTTTGTGCCATTAGCAAGGGTCCAATAAGATGTAGAGCCAGAAGTCATCCCGCTGATGAATGGTGAAAATTCGGCGGTCACTACGCAAGAAATGCATTGTGCCATTTGTGCAAGTGACTCGGAGGGAGTCCCTGCCTCCCATCTCCACTGTATACTTCCATGATGTGTCTGGGTCCTCTGTCTCGCCTTCCTCATAACCCTCTAGCTGCTCCAGCTCTTCCTCTCCTGTCAGATGACTAGGAAAACCACCCATCTCGTGAAACCCAAACTGTGCTCCACTGTGCCTCTCCTCCTCCAGTTCAGCCCCACAGGGCTCATGTGGCCATGAGATGTAGGCGCCACGTCTCCAGTGCCCTGACCAGCCATCGTTTCCAACACCTGTTGTAGTAAATGAAGCAGTAGAAAGCCGTTCATCCTGTAATCCTGGTTACTGACTAATGTGGCTTCCTCAAATGATCTGAGCAAACAGCAGGTGTCGCGTATGAGCTGCCACTGGTTGACATTAAGTTACACAGGGGAGTCCCCCTATCCGCTTGGATCATCAAGGAATCGGTGATGGCTTTTCTCTTTTTGTATAGTCGGTCCAACATATGGAGGATGAAATGCCAATGTTTGGAAACGTCGCAAATCAATGTTGTGGGATACCGTTCTAACACTGCAGCTCAAGGAGGGTGTGCTTTGCGGTGTACGAGTGGCTGAAATGCATTCAAAGTTTCCTTCCCATTGTAAGGATGTTTTGCAGATGAGAGGAACACTTCAGGAACCGATTGACAACTAGATTGAACACGTGTGCCATACTGGGCGCATGGCTCAGACTTCCTTGTCGCAGCGCAGACAAGATCTTCTTCCCATTTTTAGTCGCCATGGTTCCCATTTCCAGTTTTTGTGGAGTCAGCCATGCTCCTATTTCTTTATGAATGACTTTTAGCAGTTCCTCCCCTGTGTGACTCCATTCGCCAAGGCAAACCATGTGAAGAAAAGCGTGACACCGCCGTGCCCTGCACACATGGTATGCTAGAGTGGCTGAGGACACGGTGGAGGATGAAGAGGTGGAGTCGCACACTGTCACAGGACCAACGGCCTGAGTGTGGAGGAGGAAGCGGCGTGACCTGTCAAAATTGCTTTTGTGGCTGTGCAGGAACCACATTCACCCAGAGGGCTGTAAAGGACATGTATTGTCCCAGACCGTAGTTACAGCTCCACACGTCGGCGCTGCCATGCACTTTGGTACACACCGACAGGATCAAGGACTGGCCCACCTTCTGTTCCACAAAATTGTGCAGGGCTGGCAGTAGCAATAACCATCAGTTCTCTGAAAGGTGCAGAGTCCACCACTTGAAAAGGGAGGGACTGCATCACCAGCAACTTGGACAGGAGCACACACAGCTTCTGCGCAGTTGGATGAGTGGGCGCATACTGTTTTCTCGTGGACATGGCTTCGCCGATGGATTGCTGGCAGAATGATTGACTGACTCAAAGTAGAAGTATCTGAAGCGACAGATGGGTATGACACACAGCTCCCTTCGGCTGAGGTGGTGGAGCCTTGGCTGGCTGAAACAGGGAGCGGCGTGCCACTGGGTGATGCAGCAGGCTTGACCACCACATCAGAGCCGCTGTTCTCCCAGACCGCTTTATGGTGACATTGCATATGTTGATGCAGGGCCGTGGTGTCAACATTGGGACCCTAGCCACGCTTCACCTTCTGCCGACACATCTTGCATGTGGCCAGGTTATCATCCTCCGTTT